>NW_026776816.1:0-73109 GCF_030936135.1 Gavia stellata | reverse complement strand
TCAGGATAGGGAGCGTACATTGGATGTTCTAGTAGGCTAAACAAGTTCAGAGCCCAAGTGTTTGTGGTTCGTTTGAGAGGTTACCAGTGGGAGATGAGGACCAGCAAGAGCTTTCAGGGCTGGCACCTTTAGTGTAGGAGCAATCGCTGGAGGTTCGCAATTTCGGTGTTGAGCTCTGGCCAGATTGAGCAGGAGAGGGAGCGTACATTGGAAGTTTTATTAGGCTAAACAAGTTCAGAGCCCAAGTGTTTGTGGTTCGTTTGAGAGGTTACCAGTGGGAGATGAGGACCAGCAAGAGCCTTCAGGGCTGGCACCTTTAGTGTAGGAGCAATCGCTGGACGTTCGCAATTTCAGTGTTGAGCTCTGGCCAGATTGAGCAGGAGAGGCTGTGTACGTTGGAAGTTTTAGTAGGCTAAACAAGTTCAGAGGCCAAGTGTTTGTGGTTCGTTTGAGAGGTTACCAGTGGGAGATGAGGACCAGCAAGAGTTTTCAGGGCTGGCACCTTTACTGTAGGAGCAATCGCTGGACGTTCGGAATTTCGGTGTTGAATTTTTGGGCAGATTGAGCAGGAGAGGCTGTGTACGTTGGAAGTTTTAGTAGGCTAAACAAGTTCAGAGCCCAAGTGTTTGTGGTTCGTTTGAGAGGTTACCAGTGGGAGATGATAACCAGCAAGAGCTTTCAGGGCTGGCACCTTTAGTGTAGGAGCAATCGCTGGACGTTCGCAATTTCGGTGTTGAATTTTGGGCAGATTGAGCAGGAGAGGCTGTGTACGTTGGAAGTTTTAGTAGGCTAAACAAGTTCAGAGCCCAAGTGTTTGTGGTTCGTTTGAGAGGTTACCAGTGAGAGATGAGGACCAGCAAGAGCTTTCAGGGCTGGCACCTTTAGTGTAGGAGCAATCGCCGGACGTTCGCAATTTCGGTGTTGAGCTCTGGCCAGATTGAGCAGGAGAGGCTGTGTACGTTGGAAGTTTTAGTAGGCTAAACAAGTTCAGAGCCCAAGTGTTTGTGGTTCGTTTGAGAGGTTACCAGTGGGAGATGAGGAGCAGCAAGAGCTTTCAGGGCTGGCACCTTTACTGTAGGAGCAATCGCTGGACGTTCGCAATTTCGGTGTTGAGCTCTGGCCAGATTGAGCAGGAGAGGCTGTGTACGTTGGAAGTTTTAGTAGGCTAAACAAGTTCAGAGCCCAAGTGTTTGTGGTTCGTTTGAGAGGTTACCAGTGGGAGATGAGGACCAGCAAGAGCTTTCAGGGCTGGCACCTTTAGTGTAGGAGCAATCGCTGGACGTTCACAATTTCGGTGTTGAGCTCTGGCCAGATTGAGCAGGAGAGGCTGTGTACGTTGGAAGTTTTAGTAGGCTAAACAAGTTCAGAGCCCAAGTGTTTGTGGTTCGTTTGAGAGGTTACCAGTGAGAGATGAGGACCAGCAAGAGCTTTCAGGGCTGGCACCTTTAGTGTAGGAGCAATCGCTGGACGTTCGCAATTTCGGTGTTGAGCTCTGGCCAGATTGAGCAGGAGAGGCTGTGTACGTTAGAAGTTTTAGTAGCCTAAAGAAATTCAGAGCCCAAGTGTTTGTGGTTCGTTTGAGAGGTTACTAGTGGGAGATGAGGACCAGCAAGAGCTTTCAGGGCTGGCACCTTTAGTGTAGGAGCAATCGCTGGAGGTTCGCAATTTCGGTGTTGAGCTCTGGCCAGATTGAGCAGGAGAGGGAGCGTACATTGGATGTTTTAGTAGGCTAAACAAGTTCAGAGCCCAAGTGTTTGTGGTTCGTTTGAGAGGTTACCAGTGGGAGATGAGGACCAGCAAGAGCTTTCAGGGCTGGCACCTTTAGTGTAGGAGCAATCGCTGGACGTTCGGAATTTTGGTGCTGAATTTTGGGCAGATTGACAGGAGAGGCTGTGTACGTTGGAAGTTTTAGTAGGCTAAACAAGTTCAGAGCCCAAGTGTTTGTGGTTCGTTTGAGAGGTTACCAGTGGGAGATGAGGACCAGCAAGAGCTTTCAGGGCTGGCACCTTTAGTGTAGGAGCAATCGCTGGACGTTCGCAATTTCGGTGTTGAACTTTGGGCAGATTGAGCAGGAGAGGCTGTGTACGTTGGAAGTTTTAGTAGGCTAAACAAGTTCAGAGCCCAAGTGTTTGTGGTTCGTTTGAGAGGTTACCAGTGGGAGATGAGAACCAGCAAGAGCTTTCAGGGCTGGCACCTTTAGTGTAGGAGCAATCGCTGGACGTTCGCAATTTCGGTGTTGAGCTCTGGCCAGATTGAGCAGGATAGGGAGCGTACATTGGATGTTTTAGTAGGCTAAACAAGTTCAGAGCCCAAGTGTTTGTGGTTCGTTTGAGAGGTTACCAGTGGGAGATGAGGACCAGCAAGAGTTTTCAGGGCTGGCACCTTTACTGTAGGAGCAATCGCTGGACGTTCGCAATTTCGGTGTTGAATTTTGGGCAGATTGAGCAGGAGAGGCTGTGTACGTTGGAAGTTTTAGTAGGCTAAACAAGTTCAGAGGCCAAGTGTTTGTGGTTCGTTTGAGAGGTTACCAGTGGGAGATGAGGAGCAGCAAGAGCTTTCAGGGCTGGCACCTTTTTGTAGGAGCAATCGCTGGACGTTCGCAATTTCGGTGTTGAATTTTGGGCAGATTGAGCAGGAGAGGCTGTGTACGTTGGAAAGTTTTAGTAGGCTAAACAAGTTCAGAGCCCAAGTGTTTGTGGTTCGTTTGAGAGGTTACCAGTGAGAGATGAGGACCAGCAAGAGCTTTCAGGGCTGGCACCTTTAGTGTAGGAGCAATCGCCGGACGTTCGCAATTTCGGTGTTGAGCTCTGGCCAGATTGAGCAGGAGAGGCTGTGTACGTTGGAAGTTTTAGTAGGCTAAACAAGTTCAGAGGCCAAGTGTTTGTGGTTCGTTTGAGAGGTTACCAGTGGGAGATGAGGAGCAGCAAGAGCTTTCAGGGCTGGCACCTTTACTGTAGGAGCAATCGCTGGACGTTCGGAATTTCGGTGTTGAGGTCTGGCCAGATTGAGCAGGAGAGGCTGTGTACGTTGGAAGTTTTAGTAGGCTAAACAAGTTCAGAGCCCAAGTGTTTGTGGTTCGTTTGAGAGGTTACCAGTGGGAGATGAGGACCAGCAAGAGCTTTCAGGGCTGGCACCTTTAGTGTAGGAGCAATCGCTGGACGTTCGCAATTTCGGTGTTGAGCTCTGGCCAGATTGAGCAGGAGAGGCTGTGTACGTTAGAAGTTTTAGTAGGCTAAACAAGTTCAGAGCACAAGTGTTTGTGGTTCGTTTGAGAGGTTACCAGTGGGAGATGAGGACCAGCAAGAGCTTTCAGGGCTGGCACCTTTAGTGTAGGAGCAATCGCTGGACGTTCGCAATTTCGGTGTTGAGCTCTGGCCAGATTGAGCAGGATAGGGAGCGTACATTGGATGTTTTAGTAGGCTAAACAAGTTCAGAGCCCAAGTGTTTGTGGTTCGTTTGAGAGGTTACCAGTGGGAGATGAGGACCAGCAAGAGTTTTCAGGGCTGGCACCTTTAGTGTAGGAGCAATCGCTGGACGTTCGGAATTTCGGTGTTGAATTTTGGGCAGATTGAGCAGGAGAGGCTGTGTACGTTGGAAGTTTTAGTAGGCTAAACAAGTTCAGAGCCCAAGTGTTTGTGGTTCGTTTGAGAGGTTACCAGTGGGAGATGAGGACCAGCAAGAGCTTTCAGGGCTGGCACCTTTAGTGTAGGAGCAATCGCTGGACGTTCGCAATTTCGGTGTTGAATTTTGGGCAGATTGAGCAGGAGAGGCTGTGTACGTTGGAAGTTTTAGTAGGCTAAACAAGTTCAGAGCCCAAGTGTTTGTGGTTCGTTTGAGAGGTTACCAGTGAGAGATGAGGACCAGCAAGAGCTTTCAGGGCTGGCACCTTTAGTGTAGGAGCAATCGCCGGACGTTCGCAATTTCGGTGTTGAGCTCTGGCCAGATTGAGCAGGAGAGGCTGTGTACGTTAGAAGTTTTAGTAGCCTAAAGAAATTCAGAGCCCAAGTGTTTGTGGTTCGTTTGAGAGGTTACCAGTGGGAGATGAGGACCAGCAAGAGCTTTCAGGGCTGGCACCTTTAGTGTAGGAGCAATCGCTGGACGTTCGCAATTTCGGTGTTGAGCTCTGGCCAGATTGAGCAGGAGAGGCAGTGTACGTTGGAAGTTTTAGTAGGCTAAACAAGTTCAGAGCCCAAATGTTTGTGGTTCGTTTGAGAGGTTACCAGTGGGAGATGAGGACCAGCAAGAGCTTTCAGGGCTGGCACCTTTAGTGTAGGAGCAATCGCTGGACGTTCGCAATTTCGGTGTTGAATTTTGGCCAGATTGAGCAGGAGAGGGAGTGTACGTTGGAAGTTTTAGTAGGCTAAACAAGTTCAGAGGCCAAGTGTTTGTGGTTGGTTTGAGAGGTTACCAGTGGGAGATGAGGACCAGCAAGAGCTTTCAGGGCTGGCACCTTTACTGTAGGAGCAATCGCTGGACGTTCGCAATTTCGGTGTTGAGCTCTGGCCAGATTGAGCAGGAGAGGCTGTGTACGTTGGAAGTTCTAGTAGCCTAAACAAGTTCAGAGCCCAAGTGTTTGTGGTTCGTTTGAGAGGTTACCAGTGGGAGATGAGGACAAGCAAGAGCTTTCAGGGCTGGCACCTTTAGTGTAGGAGCAATCGCTGGACGTTCGCAATTTCGGTGTTTTATTTTGGCCAGATTGAGCAGGAGAGGCTGTGTACGTTGGAAGTTTCAGTAGGCTAAACAAGTTCAGAGCCCAAGTGTTTGTGGTTCGTTTGAGAGGTTACCAGTGGGAGATGAGGACCAGCAAGAGCTTTCAGGGCTGGCACCTTTAGTGTAGGAGCAATCGCTGGACGTTCGCAATTTCGGTGTTGAGCTCTGGCCAGATTGAGCAGGAGAGTCTGTGTACTTTGGAAGCTTTAGTAGGCTAAACAAGTTCAGAGCCCAAGTGTTTGTGGTTCGTTTGAGAGGTTACCAGTGGGAGATGAGGACCAGCAAGAGCTTTCAGGGCTGGCACCTTTAGTGTAGGAGCAATCGCTGGACGTTCGCAATTTCGGTGTTGAGCTCTGGCCAGATTGAGCAGGAGAGGGAGTGTACGTTGGAAGTTTCAGTAGGCTAAACAAGTTCAGAGCACAAGTGTTTGTGGTTCGTTTGAGAGGTTACCAGTGGGAGATGAGGACCAGCAACAGCTTTCAGGGCTGGCACCTTTAATGTAGGAGCAATCGCTGGACGTTTGCAATTTCGGTGTTGAGCTCTGGCCAGATTGAGCAGGAGAGGCTGTGTACGTTGGAAGTTTTAGTAGGCTAAACAAGTTCAGAGCCCAAGTGTTTGTGGTTCGTTTGAGAGGTTACCAGTGGGAGATGAGGAGCAGCAAGAGCTTTCAGGGCTGGCACCTTTAGTGTAGGAGCAATCGCCGGACGTTCGCAATTTCGGTGTTGAGCTCTGGCCAGATTGAGCAGGAGAGGCTGTGTACGTTAGAAGTTTTAGTAGCCTAAAGAAATTCAGAGCCCAAGTGTTTGTGGTTCGTTTGAGAGGTTACCAGTGGGAGATGAGGACCAGCAAGAGCTTTCAGGGCTGGCACCTTTAGTGTAGGAGCAATCGCTGGACGTTCGCAATTTCGGTGTTGAGCTCTGGCCAGATTGAGCAGGAGAGGCAGTGTACGTTGGAAGTTTTAGTAGGCTAAACAAGTTCAGAGCCCAAATGTTTGTGGTTCGTTTGAGAGGTTACCAGTGGGAGATGAGGACCAGCAAGAGCTTTCAGGGCTGGCACCTTTAGTGTAGGAGCAATCGCTGGACGTTCGCAATTTCGGTGTTGAATTTTGGCCAGATTGAGCAGGAGAGGGAGTGTACGTTGGAAGTTTTAGTAGGCTAAACAAGTTCAGAGGCCAAGTGTTTGTGGTTGGTTTGAGAGGTTACCAGTGGGAGATGAGGACCAGCAAGAGCTTTCAGGGCTGGCACCTTTACTGTAGGAGCAATCGCTGGACGTTCGCAATTTCGGTGTTGAGCTCTGGCCAGATTGAGCAGGAGAGGCTGTGTACGTTGGAAGTTCTAGTAGCCTAAACAAGTTCAGAGCCCAAGTGTTTGTGGTTCGTTTGAGAGGTTACCAGTGGGAGATGAGGACAAGCAAGAGCTTTCAGGGCTGGCACCTTTAGTGTAGGAGCAATCGCTGGACGTTCGCAATTTCGGTGTTTTATTTTGGCCAGATTGAGCAGGAGAGGCTGTGTACGTTGGAAGTTTCAGTAGGCTAAACAAGTTCAGAGCCCAAGTGTTTGTGGTTCGTTTGAGAGGTTACCAGTGGGAGATGAGGACCAGCAAGAGCTTTCAGGGCTGGCACCTTTAGTGTAGGAGCAATCGCTGGACGTTCGCAATTTCGGTGTTGAGCTCTGGCCAGATTGAGCAGGAGAGTCTGTGTACTTTGGAAGCTTTAGTAGGCTAAACAAGTTCAGAGCCCAAGTGTTTGTGGTTCGTTTGAGAGGTTACCAGTGGGAGATGAGGACCAGCAAGAGCTTTCAGGGCTGGCACCTTTAGTGTAGGAGCAATCGCTGGACGTTCGCAATTTCGGTGTTGAGCTCTGGCCAGATTGAGCAGGAGAGGGAGTGTACGTTGGAAGTTTCAGTAGGCTAAACAAGTTCAGAGCACAAGTGTTTGTGGTTCGTTTGAGAGGTTACCAGTGGGAGATGAGGACCAGCAACAGCTTTCAGGGCTGGCACCTTTAATGTAGGAGCAATCGCTGGACGTTTGCAATTTCGGTGTTGAGCTCTGGCCAGATTGAGCAGGAGAGGCTGTGTACGTTGGAAGTTTTAGTAGGCTAAACAAGTTCAGAGCCCAAGTGTTTGTGGTTCGTTTGAGAGGTTACCAGTGGGAGATGAGGAGCAGCAAGAGCTTTCAGGGCTGGCACCTTTAGTGTAGGAGCAATCGCTGGACGTTTGCCATTTCGGTGTTGAGCTCTTTCCAGATTGAGCAGGAGAGGGAGCGTACGTTGGAAGTTCTAGTAGCCTAAACAAGTTCAGAGGCCAAGTGTTTGTGGTTCATTTGAGAGGTTACCAGTGGGAGATGAGGACCAGCAAGAGCTTTCAGGGCTGCCACCTTTAGTGTAGGAGCAATCCCTGGACGTTCATAATTTCGGTGTTGAATTTTGGCCAGATTGAGCAGGAGAGGCTGTGTACGTTAGAAGTTTTAGTAGCCTAAACAAATTCAGAGCCCAAGTGTTTGTGGTTTATCGTTTGAGAGGTTACCAGTGGGAGATGAGGAGCAGCAAGAGCTTTCAGGGCTGGCACCTTTAGTGTAGGAGCAATCGCTGGACGTTCGCAATTTCGGTGTTGAGCTCTGGCCAGATTGAGCAGGAGAGGCTGTGTACGTTGGAAGTTTTAGTAGGCTAAACAAGTTCAGAGCCCAAGTGTTTGTGGTTCGTTTGAGAGGTTACCAGTGGGAGATGAGGACCAGCAAGAGCTTTCAGGGCTGGCACCTTTAGTGTAGGAGCAATCGCTGGACGTTCGCAATTTCGGTGTTGAGCTCTGGCCAGATTGAGCAGGAGAGGGAGCGTACGTTGGAAGTTTTAGTAGGCTAAACAAGTTCAGAGGCCAAGTGTTTGTGGTTCATTTGAGAGGTTACCAGTGGGAGATGAGGACCAGCAAGAGCTTTCAGGGCTGGCACCTTTAGTGTAGGAGCAATCGCTGGACGTTCGCAATTTCGGTGTTGAGCTCTGGCCAGATTGAGCAGGAGACGCAGTGTACGTTGGAAGTTTTAGTAGGCTAAACAAGTTCAGAGCCCAAGTGTTTGTGGTTCGTTTGAGAGGTTACCAGTGGGAGATGAGGAGCAGCAAGAGCTTTCAGGGCTGGCACCTTTACTGTAGGAGTAATCGCTGGACGTTCGCAATTTCGGTGTTGAGCTCTGGCCAGATTGAGCAGGAGAGTTAGTGTACGTTGGAAGTTTTAGTAGGCTAAACAAGTTCAGAGCCCAAGTGTTTGTGGTTCGTTTGAGAGGTTACCAGTGGGAGATGAGGACCAGCAAGAGCTTTCAGGGCTGGCACCTTTAGTGTAGGAGCAATCGCTGGACGTTCGCAATTTCGGTGTTGAGCTCTGGCCAGATTGAGCAGGAGAGGCTGTGTACGTTGGAAGTTCTAGTAGCTAAACAAGTTCAGAGGCCAAGTGTTTGTGGTTCGTTGAGAGGTTACCAGTGGGAGATGAGGACAAGCAAAGAGCTTTCAGGGCTGGCACCTTTAGTGTAGGAGCAATCGCTGGACGTTCGCAATTTCGGTGTTGAGCTCTGGCCAGATTGAGCAGGAGAGGCTGTGTACGTTGGAAGTTCTAGTAGCCTAAACAAGTTCAGAGCCCAAGTGTTTGTGGTTCGTTTGAGAGGTTACCAGTGAGAGATGAGGACCAGCAAGAGCTTTCAGGGCTGGCACCTTTAGTGTAGGAGCAATCGCCGGACGTTTGCAATTTCGGTGTTGAGCTCTGGCCAGATTGAGCAGGAGAGGCTGTGTACGTTAGAAGTTTTAGTAGGCTAAAGAAATTCAGAGCCAAGTGTTTGTGGTTCGTTTGAGAGGTTACCAGTGGGAGATGAGGACCAGCAAGAGCTTTCAGGGCTGGCACCTTTAGTGTAGGAGCAATCGCTGGACGTTCGCAATTTCGGTGTTGAATTTTGGGCAGATTGAGCAGGAGAGGCTGTGTACGTTGGAAGTTTTAGTAGGCTAAACAAGTTCAGAGGCCAAGTGTTTGTGGTTCGTTTGAGAGGTTACCAGTGGGAGATGAGGAGCAGCAAGAGCTTTCAGGGCTGGCACCTTTAGTGTAGGAGCAATCGCTGGACGTTCGCAATTTCGGTGTTGAATTTTGGGCAGATTGAGCAGGAGAGGCTGTGTACGTTGGAAGTTTTAGTAGGCTAAACAAGTTCAGAGCCCAAGTGTTTGTGGTTCGTTTGAGAGGTTACCAGTGAGAGATGAGGACCAGCAAGAGCTTTCAGGGCTGGCACCTTTAGTGTAGGAGCAATCGCCGGACGTTCGCAATTTCGGTGTTGAGCTCTGGCCAGATTGAGCAGGAGAGGCTGTGTACGTTGGAAGTTTTAGTAGGCTAAACAAGTTCAGAGGCCAAGTGTTTGTGGTTCGTTTGAGAGGTTACCAGTGGGAGATGAGGAGCAGCAAGAGCTTTCAGGGCTGGCACCTTTACTGTAGGAGCAATCGCTGGACGTTCGGAATTTCGGTGTTGAGGTCTGGCCAGATTGAGCAGGAGAGGCTGTGTACGTTGGAAGTTTTAGTAGGCTAAACAAGTTCAGAGCCCAAGTGTTTGTGGTTCGTTTGAGAGGTTACCAGTGGGAGATGAGGACCAGCAAGAGCTTTCAGGGCTGGCACCTTTAGTGTAGGAGCAATCGCTGGACGTTCGCAATTTCGGTGTTGAGCTCTGGCCAGATTGAGCAGGAGAGGCTGTGTACGTTAGAAGTTTTAGTAGGCTAAACAAGTTCAGAGCACAAGTGTTTGTGGTTCGTTTGAGAGGTTACCAGTGGAGATGAGGACCAGCAAGAGCTTTCAGGGCTGGCACCTTTAGTGTAGGAGCAATCGCTGGACGTTCGCAATTTCGGTGTTGAGCTCTGGCCAGATTGAGCAGGATAGGGAGCGTACATTGGATGTTTTAGTAGGCTAAACAAGTTCAGAGCCCAAGTGTTTGTGGTTCGTTTGAGAGGTTACCAGTGGGAGATGAGGACCAGCAAGAGTTTTCAGGGCTGGCACCTTTAGTGTAGGAGCAATCGCTGGACGTTCGGAATTTCGGTGTTGAATTTTGGGCAGATTGAGCAGGAGAGGCTGTGTACGTTGGAAGTTTTAGTAGGCTAAACAAGTCAGAGCCCAAGTGTTTGTGGTTCGTTTGAGAGGTTACCAGTGGGAGATGAGGACCAGCAAGAGCTTTCAGGGCTGGCACCTTTAGTGTAGGAGCAATCGCTGGACGTTCGCAATTTCGTGTTGTGAATTTTGGGCAGATTGAGCAGGAGAGGCTGTGTACGTTGGAAGTTTTAGTAGGCTAACAAGTTCAGAGCCCAAGTGTTTGTGGTTCGTTTGAGAGGTTACCAGTGAGAGATGAGGACCAGCAAGAGCTTTCAGGGCTGGCACCTTTAGTGTAGGAGCTCGCCGGACGTTCGCAATTTCGGTGTTGAGCTCTGGCCAGATTGAGCAGGAGAGGCTGTGTACGTTAGAAGTTTTAGTAGCCTAAAGAAATTCAGAGCCCAAGTGTTTGTGGTTCGTTTGAGAGGTACCAGTGGGAGATGAGGACCAGCAAGAGCTTTCAGGGCTGGCACCTTTAGTGTAGGAGCAATCGCTGGACGTTCGCAATTTCGGTGTTGAGCTCTGGCCAGATTGAGCAGGAGAGGCAGTGTACGTTGGAAGTTTTAGTAGGCTAAACAAGTTCAGAGCCCAAATGTTTGTGGTTCGTTTGAGAGGTTACCAGTGGGAGATGAGGACCAGCAAGAGCTTTCAGGGCTGGCACCTTTAGTGTAGGAGCAATCGCTGGACGTTCGCAATTTCGGTGTTGAATTTTGGCCAGATTGAGCAGGAGAGGGAGTGTACGTTGGAAGTTTTAGTAGGCTAAACAAGTTCAGAGGCCAAGTGTTTGTGGTTGGTTTGAGAGGTTACCAGTGGGAGATGAGGACCAGCAAGAGCTTTCAGGGCTGGCACCTTTACTGTAGGAGCAATCGCTGGACGTTCGCAATTTCGGTGTTGAGCTCTGGCCAGATTGAGCAGGAGAGGCTGTGTACGTTGGAAGTTCTAGTAGCCTAAACAAGTTCAGAGCCCAAGTGTTTGTGGTTCGTTTGAGAGGTTACCAGTGGGAGATGAGGACAAGCAAGAGCTTTCAGGGCTGGCACCTTTAGTGTAGGAGCAATCGCTGGACGTTCGCAATTTCGGTGTTTTATTTTGGCCAGATTGAGCAGGAGAGGCTGTGTACGTTGGAAGTTTCAGTAGGCTAAACAAGTTCAGAGCCCAAGTGTTTGTGGTTCGTTTGAGAGGTTACCAGTGGGAGATGAGGACCAGCAAGAGCTTTCAGGGCTGGCACCTTTAGTGTAGGAGCAATCGCTGGACGTTCGCAATTTCGGTGTTGAGCTCTGGCCAGATTGAGCAGGAGAGTCTGTGTACTTTGGAAGCTTTAGTAGGCTAAACAAGTTCAGAGCCCAAGTGTTTGTGGTTCGTTTGAGAGGTTACCAGTGGGAGATGAGGACCAGCAAGAGCTTTCAGGGCTGGCACCTTTAGTGTAGGAGCAATCGCTGGACGTTCGCAATTTCGGTGTTGAGCTCTGGCCAGATTGAGCAGGAGAGGGAGTGTACGTTGGAAGTTTCAGTAGGCTAAACAAGTTCAGAGCACAAGTGTTTGTGGTTCGTTTGAGAGGTTACCAGTGGGAGATGAGGACCAGCAACAGCTTTCAGGGCTGGCACCTTTAATGTAGGAGCAATCGCTGGACGTTTGCAATTTCGGTGTTGAGCTCTGGCCAGATTGAGCAGGAGAGGCTGTGTACGTTGGAAGTTTTAGTAGGCTAAACAAGTTCAGAGCCCAAGTGTTTGTGGTTCGTTTGAGAGGTTACCAGTGGGAGATGAGGAGCAGCAAGAGCTTTCAGGGCTGGCACCTTTAGTGTAGGAGCAATCGCTGGACGTTTGCCATTTCGGTGTTGAGCTCTTTCCAGATTGAGCAGGAGAGGGAGCGTACGTTGGAAGTTCTAGTAGCCTAAACAAGTTCAGAGGCCAAGTGTTTGTGGTTCATTTGAGAGGTTACCAGTGGGAGATGAGGACCAGCAAGAGCTTTCAGGGCTGCCACCTTTAGTGTAGGAGCAATCCCTGGACGTTCATAATTTCGGTGTTGAATTTTGGCCAGATTGAGCAGGAGAGGCTGTGTACGTTAGAAGTTTTAGTAGCCTAAACAAATTCAGAGCCCAAGTGTTTGTGGTTCGTTTGAGAGGTTACCAGTGGGAGATGAGGAGCAGCAAGAGCTTTCAGGGCTGGCACCTTTAGTGTAGGAGCAATCGCTGGACGTTCGCAATTTCGGTGTTGAGCTCTGGCCAGATTGAGCAGGAGAGGCTGTGTACGTTGGAAGTTTTAGTAGGCTAAACAAGTTCAGAGCCCAAGTGTTTGTGGTTCGTTTGAGAGGTTACCAGTGGGAGATGAGGACCAGCAAGAGCTTTCAGGGCTGGCACCTTTAGTGTAGGAGCAATCGCTGGACGTTCGCAATTTCGGTGTTGAGCTCTGGCCAGATTGAGCAGGAGAGGGAGCGTACGTTGGAAGTTTTAGTAGGCTAAACAAGTTCAGAGGCCAAGTGTTTGTGGTTCATTTGAGAGGTTACCAGTGGGAGATGAGGACCAGCAAGAGCTTTCAGGGCTGGCACCTTTAGTGTAGGAGCAATCGCTGGACGTTCGCAATTTCGGTGTTGAGCTCTGGCCAGATTGAGCAGGAGACGCAGTGTACGTTGGAAGTTTTAGTAGGCTAAACAAGTTCAGAGCCCAAGTGTTTGTGGTTCGTTTGAGAGGTTACCAGTGGGAGATGAGGAGCAGCAAGAGCTTTCAGGGCTGGCACCTTTACTGTAGGAGCAATCGCTGGACGTTCGCAATTTCGGTGTTGAGCTCTGGCCAGATTGAGCAGGAGAGTTAGTGTACGTTGGAAGTTTTAGTAGGCTAAACAAGTTCAGAGCCCAAGTGTTTGTGGTTCGTTTGAGAGGTTACCAGTGGGAGATGAGGACCAGCAAGAGCTTTCAGGGCTGGCACCTTTAGTGTAGGAGCAATCGCTGGACGTTCGCAATTTCGGTGTTGAGCTCTGGCCAGATTGAGCAGGAGAGGCTGTGTACGTTGGAAGTTCTAGTAGCCTAAACAAGTTCAGAGGCCAAGTGTTTGTGGTTCGTTTGAGAGGTTACCAGTGGGAGATGAGGACAAGCAAGAGCTTTCAGGGCTGGCACCTTTAGTGTAGGAGCAATCGCTGGACGTTCGCAATTTCGGTGTTGAGCTCTGGCCAGATTGAGCAGGAGAGGCTGTGTACGTTGGAAGTTCTAGTAGCCTAAACAAGTTCAGAGCCCAAGTGTTTGTGGTTCGTTTGAGAGGTTACCAGTGAGAGATGAGGACCAGCAAGAGCTTTCAGGGCTGGCACCTTTAGTGTAGGAGCAATCGCCGGACGTTTGCAATTTCGGTGTTGAGCTCTGGCCAGATTGAGCAGGAGAGGCTGTGTACGTTAGAAGTTTTAGTAGGCTAAAGAAATTCAGAGCCCAAGTGTTTGCGGTTCGTTTGAGAGGTTACCAGTGGGAGATGAGGACCAGCAAGAGCTTTCAGGGCTGGCACCTTTAGTGTAGGAGCAATCGCTGGACGTTCGCAATTTCGGTGTTGAGCTCTGGCCAGATTGAGCAGGAGAGGCAGTGTACGTTGGAAGTTTTAGTAGGCTAAACAAGTTCAGAGCCCAAGTGTTTGTGGTTCGTTTGAGAGGTTACCAGTGGGAGATGAGGACCAGCAAGAGCTTTCAGGGCTGGCACCTTTACTGTAGGAGCAATCGCTGGACGTTCGGAATTTCGGTGTTGAACTTCGGGCAGATTGAGCAGGAGAGGCTGTGTACGTTGGAAGTTTTAGTAGGCTAAACAAGTTCAGAGCCCAAGTGTTTGTGGTTCATTTGAGAGGTTACCAGTGGGAGATGAGAACCAGCAAGAGCTTTCAGGGCTGGCACCTTTAGTGTAGGTGCAGTCGCTGGAGGTTCGCAATTTCGGTGTTGAGCTCTGGCCAGATGGAGCAGGAGAGGCAGTGTACGTTGGAAGTTTTAGTAGGCTAAACAAGTTCAGAGGCCAAGTGTTTGTGGTTCGTTTGAGAGGTTACCAGTGGGAGATGAGGACCAGCAAGAGTTTTCAGGGCTGGCACCTTTAGTGTAGGAGCAATCGCTGGACGTTCGCAATTTCGGTGTTGAATTTTGGGCAGATTGAGCAGGAGAGGCTGTGTACGTTAGAAGTTTTAGTAGGCTAACCAAGTTCAGAGCCCAAGTGTTTGTGGTTCGTTTGAGAGGTTACCAGTGGGAGATGAGGACCAGCAAGAGCTTTCAGGGCTGGCACCTTTAGTGTAGGAGCAATCGCTGGACGTTCGCAATTTTGGTGTTGAGCTCTGGCCAGATTGAGCAGGAGAGGCTGTGTACGTTGGAAGTTTTAGTAGGCTAAACAAGTTCAGAGGCCAAGTGTTTGTGGTTCGTTTGAGAGGTTACCAGTGGGAGATGAGGACCAGCAAGAGCTTTCAGGTCTGGCACCTTTAGTGTAGGAGCAATCGCTGGACGTTCGCAATTTCGGTGTTGAGCTCTGGCCAGATTGAGCAGGAGAGGGAGCGTACGTTGGAAATTTTAGTAGGCTAAACAAGTTCAGAGGCCAAGTGTTTGCGGTTCGTTCGAGAGGTTACCAGTGGGAGATGAGGACCAGCAAGAGCTTTCAGGGCTGGCACCTTTAGTGTAGGAGCAATCCCTGGACGTTCACAATTTCGGTGTTGAATTTTGGGCAGATTGAGCAGGAGAGGCTGTGTACGTTGGAAGTTTTAGTAGGCTAAACAAGTTCAGAGCCTAAGTGTTTGTGGTTCGTTTGAGAGGTTACCAGTGGGAGATGAGGACCAGCAAGAGGTTTCAGGGCTGGCAGCTTTAGTGTAGGAGCAATCGCTGGACGTTCGCAATTTCGGTGTTGAGCTCTGGCCAGATTGAGCAGGAGAGGCTGTGTACGTTGGAAGTTTTAGTAGGCTAAACAAGTTCAGAGCCCAAGTGTTTGTGGTTCGTTTGAGAGGTTACCAGTGGGAGATGAGGACCAGCAAGAGCTTTCAGGGCTGGCACCTTTAGTGTAGGAGCAATCCCTGGACGTTCACAATTTCGGTGTTGAGCTCTGGCCAGATTGAGCAGGAGAGGCTGTGTACGCTGGAAGTTTTAGTAGGCTAAACAAGTTCAGAGGCCAAGTGTTTGTGGTTCGTTTGAGAGGTTACCAGTGGGAGATGAGGACCAGCAAGAGCTTTCAGGGCTGGCACCTTTACTGTAGGAGCAATCGCTGGACGTTCGGAATTTCGGTGTTGAACTTTGGGCAGATTGAGCAGGAGAGGCTGTGTACGTTGGAAGTTTTAGTAGGCTAAACAAGTTCGGAGCACAAGTGTTTGTGGTTCGTTTGAGAGGTTACCAGTGGGAGATGAGGAGCAGCAAGAGCTTTCAGGGCTGGCACCTTTACTGTAGGAGCAATCGCTGGACGTTCGCATTTTCGGTGTTGAGCTCTGGCCAGATTGAGCAGGAGAGGCTGTGTACGTTGGAAGTTTTAGTAGGCTAAACAAGTTCAGAGCCCAAGTGTTTGTGGTTCGTTTGAGAGGTTACCAGTGGGAGATGAGGACCAGCAAGAGCTTTCAGGGCTGGCACCTTTAGTGTAGGAGCAATCGCTGGACGTTCGCAATTTCGGTGTTGAGCTCTTTCCAGATTGAGCAGGAGAGGGAGCGTACGTTGGAAGTTCTAGTAGCCTAAACAAGTTCAGAGGCCAAGTGTTTGTGGTTCATTTGAGAGGTTACCAGTGGGAGATGAGGACCAGCAAGAGCTTTCAGGGCTGCCACCTTTAGTGTAGGAGCAATCTCTGGACGTTCATAATTTCGGTGTTGAGCTCTGGCCAGATTGAGCAGGAGAGGCTGTGTACGTTAGAAGTTTTAGTAGCCTAAGCAAGTTCAGAGCCCAAGTGTTTGTGGTTCGTTTGAGAGGTTACCAGTTGGAGATGAGGACCAGCAAGAGCTTTCAGGGCTGGCACCTTTAGTGTAGGAGCAATCGCTGGACGTTCGCAATTTCGGTGTTGAGCTCTGGCCAGATTGAGCAGGAGAGGGAGCGTACGTTGGAAGTTTTAGTAGGCTAAACAAGTTCAGAGGCCAAGTGTTTGTGGTTCGTTTGAGAGGTTACCAGTGGGAGATGAGGACCAGCAAGAGCTTTCAGGGCTGGCACCTTTAGTGTAGGAGCAATCGCTGGACGTTCGCAATTTCGGTGTTGAGCTCTGGCCAGATTGAGCAGGAGAGGCAGTGTACGTTGGAAGTTTTAGTAGGCTAAACAAGTTCAGAGGCCAAGTGTTTGTGGTTCGTTTGAGAGGTTACCAGTGGGAGATGAGGACCAGCAAGAGCTTTCAGGGCTGGCACCTTTAGTGTAGGAGCAATCGCTGGACGTTCGCAATTTCGGTGTTGAGCTCTGGCCAGATTGAGCAGGAGAGTCTGTGTACTTTGGAAGTTTTAGTAGGCTAAACAAGTTCAGAGGCCAAGTGTTTGTGGTTCGTTTGAGAGGTTACCAGTGGGAGATGAGGACCAGCAAGAGCTTTCAGGGCTGGCACCTTTAGTGTAGGAGCAATCGCTGGACGTTCGCAATTTCGGTGTTGAACTTTGGCCAGATTGAGCAGGAGAGGCTGTGTACGTTGGAAGTTTTAGTAGGCTAAACAAGTTCAGAGCCCAAGTGTTTGTGGTTCATTTGAGAGGTTACCAGTGGGAGATGAGGACCAGCAAGATCTTTCAGGGCTGGCACCTTTAGTGTAGGAGCAATCGCTGGACTTTCGCAATTTCGGATTTGAGCTCTGGCCAGATTGAGCAGGAGAGGGAGCATACATTGGAAGTTTTAGTAGGCTAAACAAGTTCAGAGCACAAGTGTTTGTGGTTCGTTTGAGAGGTTACCAGTGGGAGATGAGGACCAGCAAGAGCTTTCAGGGCTGGCACCTTTAGTGTAGGAGCAATCGCTGGACGTTCGCAATTTCGGTGTTGAGCTCTGGCCAGATTGAGCAGGAGAGGCAGTGTACGTTGGAAGTTTTAGTAGGCTAAACAAATTCAGAGCCCAAGTGTTTGTGGTTCGTTTGAGAGGTTACCAGTGGGAGATGAGGACCAGCAAGAGTTTTCAGGGCTGGCACCTTTACTGTAGGAGCAATCGCTGGACGTTCGGAATTTCGGTCTTGAATTTTTGGGCAGATTGAGCAGGAGAGGCTGTGTACGTTGGAAGTTTTAGTAGGCTAAACAAGTTCAGAGCCCAAGTGTTTGTGGTTCGTTTGAGAGGTTACCAGTGGGAGATGAGGACCAGCAAGAGCTTTCAGGGCTGGCACCTTTAGTGTAGGAGCAATCGCTGGACGTTCGCAATTTCGGTGTTGAGCTCTGGCCAGATTGAGCAGGATAGGGAGCATACATTGGAAGTTTTAGTAGGCTAAACAAGTTCAGAGGCCAAGTGTTTGTGGTTCGTTTGAGAGGTTACCAGTGGGAGATGAGAACCAGCAAGAGCTTTCAGGGCTGGCACCTTTACTGTAGGAGCAATCGCTGGAGGTTCTCAATTTCGGTGTTGAGCTCTGGCCAGATTGAGCAGGAGAGGCTGTGTACTTTGGAAGTTTTAGTAGGCTAAACAAGTTCAGAGGCCAAGTGTTTGTGGTTCGTTTGAGAGGTTACCAGTGGGAGATGAGGACCAGCAAGAGCTTTCAGGGCTGGCACCTTTAGTGTAGGAGCTATCGCTGGACGTTCGCAATTTCGGTGTTGAGCTCTGGCCAGATTGAGCAGGAGAGGGAGTGTACGTTGGAAGTTTTAGTAGGCTAAACAAGTTCAGAGCACAAGTGTTTGTGGTTCGTTTGAGAGGTTACCAGTGGGAGATGAGGACCAGCAAGAGCTTTCAGGGCTGGCACCTTTAGTGTAGGAGCAATCGCTGGACGTTCGCAATTTCGGTGTTGAGCTCTGGCCAGATTGAGCAGGAGAGGCTGTGTACGTTGGAAGTTCTAGTAGCCTAAACAAGTTCAGAGGCCAAGTGTTTGTGGTTCGTTTGAGAGGTTACCAGTTGGAGATGAGGACAAGCAAGAGCTTTCAGGGCTGGCACCTTTAGTGTAGGAGCAATCGCTGGACGTTCGCAATTTCGGTGTTTTATTTTGGCCAGATTGAGCAGGAGAGGCTGTGTACGTTGGAAGTTTTAGTAGGCTAAACAAGTTCAGAGGCCAAGTGTTTGTGGTTCGTTTGAGAGGTTACCAGTGGGAGATGAGGAGCAGCAAGAGCTTTCAGGGCTGGCACCTTTAGTGTAGGAGCAATCGCTGGACGTTCGCAATTTCGGTGTTGAGCTCTGGCCAGATTGAGCAGGATAGGGAGCGTACATTGGATGTTTTAGTAGGCTAAACAAGTTCAGAGCCCAAGTGTTTGTGGTTCGTTTGAGAGGTTACCAGTGGGAGATGAGGACCAGCAAGAGCTTTCAGGGCTGGCACCTTTAGTGTAGGAGCAATCGCTGGACGTTCGCAATTTCGGTGTTGAGCTCTGGCCAGATTGAGCAGGAGAGGCTGTGTACGTTGGAAGTTCTAGTAGCCTAAACAAGTTCAGAGGCCAAGTGTTTGTGGTTCGTTTGAGAGGTTACCAGTGGGAGATGAGGACAAGCAAGAGCTTTCAGGGCTGGCACCTTTAGTGTAGGAGCAATCGCTGGACGTTCGCAATTTCGGTGTTGAGCTCTGGCCAGATTGAGCAGGAGAGGCTGTGTACGTTGGAAGTTCTAGTAGCCTAAACAAGTTCAGAGCCCAAGTGTTTGTGGTTCGTTTGAGAGGTTACCAGTGAGAGATGAGGACCAGCAAGAGCTTTCAGGGCTGGCACCTTTAGTGTAGGAGCAATCGCCGGACGTTTGCAATTTCGGTGTTGAGCTCTGGCCAGATTGAGCAGGAGAGGCTGTGTACGTTAGAAGTTTTAGTAGGCTAAAGAAATTCAGAGCCCAAGTGTTTGTGGTTCGTTTGAGAGGTTACCAGTGGGAGATGAGGACCAGCAAGAGCTTTCAGGGCTGGCACCTTTAGTGTAGGAGCAATCGCTGGACGTTCGCAATTTCGGTGTTGAGCTCTGGCCAGATTGAGCAGGAGAGGCAGTGTACGTTGGAAGTTTTAGTAGGCTAAACAAGTTCAGAGCCCAAGTGTTTGTGGTTCGTTTGAGAGGTTACCAGTGGGAGATGAGGACCAGCAAGAGCTTTCAGGGCTGGCACCTTTACTGTAGGAGCAATCGCTGGACGTTCGGAATTTCGGTGTTGAACTTCGGGCAGATTGAGCAGGAGAGGCTGTGTACGTTGGAAGTTTTAGTAGGCTAAACAAGTTCAGAGCCCAAGTGTTTGTGGTTCGTTTGAGAGGTTACCAGTGGGAGATGAGGACCAGCAAGAGCTTTCAGGGCTGGCACCTTTAGTGTAGGAGCAATCGCTGGACGTTCGCAATTTTGGTGTTGAGCTCTGGCCAGATTGAGCAGGAGAGGCTGTGTACGTTGGAAGTTTTAGTAGGCTAAACAAGTTCAGAGGCCAAGTGTTTGTGGTTCGTTTGAGAGGTTACCAGTGGGAGATGAGGACCAGCAAGAGCTTTCAGGTCTGGCACCTTTAGTGTAGGAGCAATCGCTGGACGTTCGCAATTTCGGTGTTGAGCTCTGGCCAGATTGAGCAGGAGAGGGAGCGTACGTTGGAAATTTTAGTAGGCTAAACAAGTTCAGAGGCCAAGTGTTTGCGGTTCGTTCGAGAGGTTACCAGTGGGAGATGAGGACCAGCAAGAGCTTTCAGGGCTGGCACCTTTAGTGTAGGAGCAATCCCTGGACGTTCACAATTTCGGTGTTGAATTTTGGGCAGATTGAGCAGGAGAGGCTGTGTACGTTGGAAGTTTTAGTAGGCTAAACAAGTTCAGAGGCCAAGTGTTTGTGGTTCGTTTGAGAGGTCACCAGTGAGAGATGAGGACCAGCAAGAGCTTTCAGGGCTGGCACCTTTAGTGTAGGAGCAATCGCCGGACGTTCGCAATTTCGGTGTTGAGCTCTGGCCAGATTGAGCAGGATAGGGAGCGTACATTGGAAGTTTTAGTAGGCTAAACAAGTTCAGAGCCCAAGTGTTTGTGGTTCGTTTGAGAGGTTACCAGTGGGAGATGAGGACCAGCAAGAGGTTTCAGGGCTGGCACCTTTAGTGTAGGAGCAATCGCTGGACGTTCGCAATTTCGGTGTTGAGCTCTGGCCAGATTGAGCAGGAGAGGCTGTGTACGTTGGAAGTTTTAGTAGGCTAAACAAGTTCAGAGCCCAAGTGTTTGTGGTTCGTTTGAGAGGTTACCAGTGGGAGATGAGGACCAGCAAGAGCTTTCAGGGCTGGCACCTTTAGTGTAGGAGCAATCCCTGGACGTTCACAATTTCGGTGTTGAGCTCTGGCCAGATTGAGCAGGAGAGGCTGTGTACGCTGGAAGTTTTAGTAGGCTAAACAAGTTCAGAGGCCAAGTGTTTGTGGTTCGTTTGAGAGGTTACCAGTGGGAGATGAGGACCAGCAAGAGCTTTCAGGGCTGGCACCTTTACTGTAGGAGCAATCGCTGGACGTTCGGAATTTCGGTGTTGAACTTTGGGCAGATTGAGCAGGAGAGGCTGTGTACGTTGGAAGTTTTAGTAGGCTAAACAAGTTCGGAGCACAAGTGTTTGTGGTTCGTTTGAGAGGTTACCAGTGGGAGATGAGGAGCAGCAAGAGCTTTCAGGGCTGGCACCTTTACTGTAGGAGCAATCGCTGGACGTTCGCATTTTCGGTGTTGAGCTCTGGCCAGATTGAGCAGGAGAGGCTGTGTACGTTGGAAGTTTTAGTAGGCTAAACAAGTTCAGAGCCCAAGTGTTTGTGGTTCGTTTGAGAGGTTACCAGTGGGAGATGAGGACCAGCAAGAGCTTTCAGGGCTGGCACCTTTAGTGTAGGAGCAATCGCTGGACGTTCGCAATTTCGGTGTTGAGCTCTTTCCAGATTGAGCAGGAGAGGGAGCGTACGTTGGAAGTTCTAGTAGCCTAAACAAGTTCAGAGGCCAAGTGTTTGTGGTTCATTTGAGAGGTTACCAGTGGGAGATGAGGACCAGCAAGAGCTTTCAGGGCTGCCACCTTTAGTGTAGGAGCAATCTCTGGACGTTCATAATTTCGGTGTTGAGCTCTGGCCAGATTGAGCAGGAGAGGCTGTGTACGTTAGAAGTTTTAGTAGCCTAAGCAAGTTCAGAGGCCAAGTGTTTGTGGTTCGTTTGAGAGGTTACCAGTTGGAGATGAGGACCAGCAAGAGCTTTCAGGGCTGGCACCTTTAGTGTAGGAGCAATCGCTGGACGTTCGCAATTTCGGTGTTGAGCTCTGGCCAGATTGAGCAGGAGAGGGAGCGTACGTTGGAAGTTTTAGTAGGCTAAACAAGTTCAGAGGCCAAGTGTTTGTGGTTCGTTTGAGAGGTTACCAGTGGGAGATGAGGACCAGCAAGAGCTTTCAGGGCTGGCACCTTTAGTGTAGGAGCAATCGCTGGACGTTCGCAATTTCGGTGTTGAGCTCTGGCCAGATTGAGCAGGAGAGGCAGTGTACGTTGGAAGTTTTAGTAGGCTAAACAAGTTCAGAGGCCAAGTGTTTGTGGTTCGTTTGAGAGGTTACCAGTGGGAGATGAGGACCAGCAAGAGCTTTCAGGGCTGGCACCTTTAGTGTAGGAGCAATCGCTGACGTTCGCAATTTCGGTGTTGAGCTCTGGCCAGATTGAGCAGGAGAGTCTGTGTACTTTGGAAGTTTTAGTAGGCTAAACAAGTTCAGAGGCCAAGTGTTTGTGGTTCGTTTGAGAGGTTACCAGTGGGAGATGAGGACCAGCAAGAGCTTTCAGGGCTGGCACCTTTAGTGTAGGAGCAATCGCTGGACGTTCGCAATTTCCGTGTTGAATTTTGGCCAGATTGAGCAGGAGAGGCTGTGTACGTTGGAAGTTTAGTAGGCTAAACAAGTTCAGAGCCCAAGTGTTTGTGGTTCATTTGAGAGGTTACCAGTGGGAGATGAGGACCAGCAAGATCTTTCAGGGCTGGCACCTTTAGTGTAGGAGCAATCGCTGGACTTTCGCAATTTCGGATTTGAGCTCTGGCCAGATTGAGCAGGAGAGGGAGCATACATTGGAAGTTTTAGTAGGCTAAACAAGTTCAGAGCACAAGTGTTTGTGGTTCGTTTGAGAGGTTACCAGTGGGAGATGAGGACCAGCAAGAGCTTTCAGGGCTGGCACCTTTAGTGTAGGAGCAATCGCTGGACGTTCGCAATTTCGGTGTTGAGCTCTGGCCAGATTGAGCAGGAGAGGCAGTGTACGTTGGAAGTTTTAGTAGGCTAAACAAATTCAGAGCCAAGTGTTTGTGGTTCGTTTGAGAGGTTACCAGTGGGAGATGAGGACCAGCAAGAGTTTTCAGGGCTGGCACCTTTACTGTAGGAGCAATCGCTGGACGTTCGGAATTTCGGTCTTGAATTTTTGGGCAGATTGAGCAGGAGAGGCTGTGTACGTTGGAAGTTTTAGTAGGCTAAACAAGTTCAGAGCCAAGTGTTTGTGGTTCGTTTGAGAGGTTACCAGTGGAGATGAGGACCAGCAAGAGCTTTCAGGCTGGCACCTTTAGTGTAGGAGCAATCGCTGGACGTTCGCATTTCGGTGTTGAGCTCTGCCAGATTGAGCAGGATAGGGAGCATACATTGGAAGTTTTAGTAGGCTAAACAAGTTCAGAGGCCAAGTGTTTGTGGTTCGTTTGAGAGGTTACCAGTGGGAGATGAGAACCAGCAAGAGCTTTCAGGGCTGGCACCTTTACTGTAGGAGCAATCGCTGGAGGTTCTCAATTTCGGTGTTGAGCTCTGGCCAGATTGAGCAGGAGAGGCTGTGTACTTTGGAAGTTTTAGTAGGCTAAACAAGTTCAGAGGCCAAGTGTTTGTGGTTCGTTTGAGAGGTTACCAGTGGGAGATGAGGACCAGCAAGAGCTTTCAGGGCTGGCACCTTTAGTGTAGGAGCTATCGCTGGACGTTCGCAATTTCGGTGTTGAGCTCTGGCCAGATTGAGCAGGAGAGGGAGTGTACGTTGGAAGTTTTAGTAGGCTAAACAAGTTCAGAGCACAAGTGTTTGTGGTTCGTTTGAGAGGTTACCAGTGGGAGATGAGGACCAGCAAGAGCTTTCAGGGCTGGCACCTTTAGTGTAGGAGCAATCGCTGGACGTTCGCAATTTCGGTGTTGAGCTCTGGCCAGATTGAGCAGGAGAGGCTGTGTACGTTGGAAGTTCTAGTAGCCTAAACAAGTTCAGAGGCCAAGTGTTTGTGGTTCGTTTGAGAGGTTACCAGTTGGAGATGAGGACAAGCAAGAGCTTTCAGGGCTGGCACCTTTAGTGTAGGAGCAATCGCTGGACGTTCGCAATTTCGGTGTTTTATTTTGGCCAGATTGAGCAGGAGAGGCTGTGTACGTTGGAAGTTTTAGTAGGCTAAACAAGTTCAGAGGCCAAGTGTTTGTGGTTCGTTTGAGAGGTTACCAGTGGGAGATGAGGAGCAGCAAGAGCTTTCAGGGCTGGCACCTTTAGTGTAGGAGCAATCGCTGGACGTTCGCAATTTCGGTGTTGAGCTCTGGCCAGATTGAGCAGGATAGGGAGCGTACATTGGATGTTTTAGTAGGCTAAACAAGTTCAGAGGCCAAGTGTTTGTGGTTCGTTTGAGAGGTTACCAGTGGGAGATGAGGACCAGCAAGAGCTTTCAGGGCTGGCACCTTTAGTGTAGGAGCAATCGCTGGACGTTCGCAATTTCGGTGTTGAATTTTGGGCAGATTGAGCAGGAGAGGTTGTGTACGTTGGAAGTTTTAGTAGGCTAAACAAGTTCAGAGCCCAAGTGTTTGTGGTTCGTTTGAGAGGTTACCAGTGAGAGATGAGGACCAGCAAGAGCTTTCAGGGCTGGCACCTTTAGTGTAGGAGCAATCGCTGGACGTTCGCAATTTCGGTGTTGAGCTCTGGCCAGATTGAGCAGGAGAGGCTGTGTACGTTAGAAGTTTTAGTAGCCTAAAGAAATTCAGAGCCCAAGTGTTTGTGGTTCGTTTGAGAGGTTACCAGTGGGAGATGAGGACCAGCAAGAGCTTTCAGGGCTGGCACCTTTAGTGTAGGAGCAATCGCTGGACGTTCGCAATTTCGGTGTTGAGCTCTGGCCAGATTGAGCAGGATAGGGAGCGTACATTGGATGTTTTAGTAGGCTAAACAAGTTCAGAGCCCAAGTGTTTGTGGTTCGTTTGAGAGGTTACCAGTGGGAGATGAGGACCAGCAAGAGCTTTCAGGGCTGGCACCTTTAGTGTAGGAGCAATCGCTGGACGTTCGCAATTTCGGTGTTGAATTTGGGCAGATTGAGCAGGAGAGGTTGTGTACGTTGGAAGTTTTAGTAGGCTAAACAAGTTCAGAGCCCAAGTGTTTGTGGTTCGTTTGAGAGGTTACCAGTGAGAGATGAGGACCAGCAAGAGCTTTCAGGGCTGGCACCTTTAGTGTAGGAGCAATCGCCGGACGTTCGCAATTTCGGTGTTGAGCTCTGCGCAGATTGAGCAGGAGAGGCTGTGTACGTTAGAAGTTTTAGTAGCCTAAAGAAATTCAGAGCCCAAGTGTTTGTGGTTCGTTTGAGAGGTTACCAGTGGGAGATGAGGACCAGCAAGAGCTTTCAGGGCTGGCACCTTTAGTGTAGGAGCAATCGCTGGACGTTCGCAATTTCGGTGTTGAGCTCTGGCCAGATTGAGCAGGAGAGGCAGTGTACGTTGGAAGTTTTAGTAGGCTAAACAAGTTCAGAGCCCAAATGTTTGTGGTTCGTTTGAGAGGTTACCAGTGGGAGATGAGGACCAGCAAGAGCTTTCAGGGCTGGCACCTTTAGTGTAGGAGCAATCGCTGGACGTTCGCAATTTCGGTGTTGAATTTTGGCCAGATTGAGCAGGAGAGGGAGTGTACGTTGGAAGTTTTAGTAGGCTAAACAAGTTCAGAGGCCAAGTGTTTGTGGTTGGTTTGAGAGGTTACCAGTGGGAGATGAGGACCAGCAAGAGCTTTCAGGGCTGGCACCTTTACTGTAGGAGGCAATCGCTGGACGTTCGCAATTTCGGTGTTGAGCTCTGGCCAGATTGAGCAGGAGAGGCTGTGTACGTTGGAAGTTCTAGTAGCCTAAACAAGTTGAGAGCCCAAGTGTTTGTGGTTCGTTTGAGAGGTTACCAGTGGGAGATGAGGACAAGCAAGAGCTTTCAGGGCTGGCACCTTTAGTGTAGGAGCAATCGCTGGACGTTCGCAATTTCGGTGTTTTATTTTGGCCAGATTGAGCAGGAGAGGCTGTGTACGTTGGAAGTTTTAGTAGGCTAAACAAGTTCAGAGCCCAAGTGTTTGTGTTCGTTTGAGAGGTTACCAGTGGGAGATGAGGACCAGCAAGAGCTTTCAGGGCTGGCACCTTTAGTGTAGGAGCAATCGCTGGAGGTTCGCAATTTCGGTGTTGAGCTCTGGCCAGATTGAGCAGGAGAGTCTGTGTACTTTGGAAGCTTTAGTAGGCTAAACAAGTCAGAGCCCAAGTGTTTGTGGTTCGTTTGAGAGGTTACCAGTGGGAGATGAGGACCAGCAAGAGCTTTCAGGGCTGGCACCTTTAGTGTAGGAGCAATCGCTGGACGTTCGCAATTTCGGTGTTGAGCTCTGGCCAGATTGAGCAGGAGAGGGAGTGTACGTTGGAAGTTTTAGTAGGCTAAACAAGTTCAGAGCACAAGTGTTTGTGGTTCGTTTGAGAGGTTACCAGTGGGAGATGAGGACCAGCAAGAGCTTTCAGGGCTGGCACCTTTAATGTAGGAGCAATCGCTGGACGTTTGCAATTTCGGTGTTGAGCTCTGGCCAGATTGAGCAGGAGAGGCTGTGTACGTTGGAAGTTTTAGTAGGCTAAACAAGTTCAGAGCCCAAGTGTTTGTGGTTCGTTTGAGAGGTTACCAGTGGGAGATGAGGAGCAGCAAGAGCTTTCAGGGCTGGCACCTTTAGTGTAGGAGCAATCGCTGGACGTTTGCCATTTCGGTGTTGAGCTCTTTCCAGATTGAGCAGGAGAGGGACCGTACGTTGGAAGTTCTAGTAGCCTAAACAAGTTCAGAGGCCAAGTGTTTGTGGTTCATTTGAGAGGTTACCAGTGGGAGATGAGGACCAGCAAGAGCTTTCAGGGCTGCCACCTTTAGTGTAGGAGCAATCCCTGGACGTTCATAATTTCGGTGTTGAATTTTGGCCAGATTGAGCAGGAGAGGCTGTGTACGTTAGAAGTTTTAGTAGCCTAAACAAATTCAGAGCCCAAGTGTTTGTGGTTCGTTTGAGAGGTTACCAGTTGGAGATGAGGACCAGCAAGAGCTTTCAGGGCTGGCACCTTTAGTGTAGGAGCAATCGCTGGACGTTCGCAATTTCGTGTTGAGCTCTGGCCAGATTGAGCAGGAGAGGCTGTGTACGTTGGAAGTTTTCGTAGCCTAAACAAGTTCAGAGCCCAAGTGTTTGTGGTTCGTTTGAGAGGTTACCAGTGGGAGATGAGGACCAGCAAGAGCTTTCAGGGCTGGCACCTTTAGTGTAGGAGCAATCGCTGGACGTTCGCAATTTCGGTGTTGAGCTCTGGCCAGATTGAGCAGGAGAGGGAGCGTACGTTGGAAGTTTTAGTAGGCTAAACAAGTTCAGAGGCCAAGTGTTTGTGGTTCGTTTGAGAGGTTACCAGTGGGAGATGAGGACCAGCAAGAGCTTTCAGGCTGGCACCTTTAGTGTAGGAGCAATCGCTGGACGTTCGCAATTTCGGTGTTGAGCTCTGGCCAGATTGAGCAGGAGACGCAGTGTACGTTGGAAGTTTTAGTAGGCTAAACAAGTTCAGAGGCCAAGTGTTTGTGGTTCGTTTGAGAGGTTACCAGTGGGAGATGAGGACCAGCAAGAGCTTTCAGGGCTGGCACCTTTAGTGTAGGAGCAATCGCTGGACGTTCGCAATTTCGGTGTTGAATTTTGGGCAGATTGAGCAGGAGAGGCTGTGTACGTTGGAAGTTTTAGTAGGCTAAACAAGTTCAGAGCCCAAGTGTTTGTGGTTCGTTTGAGAGGTTACCAGTGGGAGATGAGGACCAGCAAGAGCTTTCAGGGCTGGCACCTTTAGTGTAGGAGCAATCGCCGGACGTTTGCAATTTCGGTGTTGAGCTCTGGCCAGATTGAGCAGGAGAGGCTGTGTACGTTATAAGTTTTAGTAGCCTAAACAAATTCAGAGCCCAAGTGTTTGTGGTTCGTTTGAGAGGTTACCAGTGGGAGATGAGGACCAGCAAGAGCTTTCAGGGCTGGCACCTTTAGTGTAGGAGCAATCGCTGGACGTTCGCAATTTCGGTGTTGAGCTCTGGCCAGATTGAGCAGGAGAGGGAGCGTACGTTGGAAGTTTTAGTAGCCTAAACAAGTTCAGAGCCCAAGTGTTTGTGGTTCATTTGAGAGGTTACCAGTGGGAGATGAGAACCAGCAAGAGCTTTCAGGGCTGGCACCTTTAGTGTAGGAGCAATCGCTGGAGGTTCGCAATTTCGGTGTTGAGCTCTGGCCAGATGGAGCAGGAGAGGGAGTGTACGTTGGAAGTTTTAGTAGGCTAAACAAGTTCAGAGGCCAAGTGTTTGTGGTTCGTTTGAGAGGTTACCAGTGGGAGATGAGGACCAGCAAGAGCTTTCAGGGCTGGCACCTTTAGTGCAGGAGCAATCGCTGGACGTTCGCAATTTCGGTGTTGAATTTTGGGCAGATTGAGCAGGAGAGGCTGTGTACGTTGGAAGTTTTAGTAGGCTAACCAAGTTCAGAGCCCAAGTGTTTGTGGTTCGTTTGAGAGGTTACCAGTGGGAGATGAGGACCAGCAAGAGCTTTCAGGGCTGGCACCTTTAGTGTAGGAGCAATCGCTGGACGTTCGCAATTTCGGTGTTGAGCTCTGGCCAGATTGAGCAGGAGAGGGAGTGTACGTTGGAAGTTTTAGTAGGCTAAACAAGTTCAGAGGCCAAGTGTTTGTGGTTCGTTTGAGAGGTCACCAGTGAGAGATGAGGACCAGCAAGAGCTTTCAGGGCTGGCACCTTTAGTGTAGGAGCAATCGCCGGACGTTCGCAATTTCGGTGTTGAGCTCTGGCCAGATTGAGCAGGATAGGGAGCGTACATTGGAAGTTTTAGTAGGCTAAACAAGTTCAGAGCCCAAGTGTTTGTGGTTCGTTTGAGAGGTTACCAGTGGGAGATGAGGACCAGCAAGAGGTTTCAGGGCTGGCACCTTTAGTGTAGGAGCAATCGCTGGACGTTCGCAATTTCGGTGTTGAGCTCTGGCCAGATTGAGCAGGAGAGGCAGTGTACGTTGGAAGTTTTAGTAGGCTAAACAAGTTCAGAGCCCAAGTGTTTGTGGTTCGTTTGAGAGGTTACCAGTGGGAGATGAGGACCAGCAAGAGCTTTCAGGGCTGGCACCTTTAGTGTAGGAGCAATGGCTGGACGTTCGCAATTTCGGTGTTGAATTTTGGCCAGATTGAGCAGGAGAGGCTGTGTACGTTGGAAGTTTTAGTAGGCTAAACAAGTTCGGAGCACAAGTGTTTGTGGTTCGTTTGAGAGGTTACCAGTGGGAGATGAGAACCAGCAAGAGCTTTCAGGGCTGGCACCTTTAGTGTAGGAGCAATCGCTGGAGGTTCTCAATTTCGGTGTTGAGCTCTGGCCAGATTGAGCAGGAGAGGCTGTGTACTTTGGAAGTTTTAGTAGGCTAAACAAGTTCAGAGGCCAAGTGTTTGTGGTTCGTTTGAGAGGTTACCAGTGGGAGATGAGGACCAGCAAGAGCTTTCAGGGCTGGCACCTTTAGTGTAGGAGCTATCGCCGGACGTTCGCAATTTCGGTGTTGAGCTCTGGCCAGATTGAGCAGGAGAGGGAGTGTACGTTGGAAGTTTTAGTAGGCTAAACAAGTTCAGAGCCCAAGTGTTTGTGGTTCGTTTGAGGAGGTTACCAGTGGGAGATGAGGACCAGCAAGAGCTTTCAGGGCTGGCACCTTTAGTGTAGGAGCTATCGCTGGACGTTCGCAATTTCGGTGTTGAGCTCTGGCCAGATTGAGCAGGAGAGGGAGTGTACGTTGGAAGTTTTAGTAGGCTAAACAAGTTCAGAGCCCAAGTGTTTGTGGTTCGTTTGAGAGGTTACCAGTGGGAGATGAGGACCAGCAAGAGCTTTCAGGGCTGGCACCTTTAGTGTAGGAGCAATCGCTGGACGTTCGCAATTTCGGTGTTGAGCTCTTTCCAGATTGAGCAGGAGAGGGAGCGTACGTTGGAAGTTCTAGTAGCCTAAACAAGTTCAGAGGCCAAGTGTTTGTGGTTCATTTGAGAGGTTACCAGTGGGAGATGAGGACCAGCAAGAGCTTTCAGGGCTGCCACCTTTAGTGTAGGAGCAATCTCTGGACGTTCATAATTTCGGTGTTGAGCTCTGGCCAGATTGAGCAGGAGAGGCTGTATACGTTAGAAGTTTTAGTAGCCTAAACAAATTCAGAGCCCAAGTGTTTGTGGTTCGTTTGAGAGGTTACCAGTTGGAGATGAGGACCAGCAAGAGCTTTCAGGGCTGGCACCTTTAGTGTAGGAGCAATCGCTGGACGTTCGCAATTTCGGTGTTGAGCTCTGGCCAGATTGAGCAGGAGAGGGAGCGTACGTTGGAAGTTTTAGTAGGCTAAACAAGTTCAGAGGCCAAGTGTTTGTGGTTCGTTTGAGAGGTTACCAGTGGGAGATGAGGACCAGCAAGAGCTTTCAGGGCTGGCACCTTTAGTGTAGGAGCATTCGTGGACGTTCGCAATTTCGGTGTTGAGCTCTGGCCAGATTGAGCAGGAGAGGCTGTGTACGTTGGAAGTTTTAGTAGGCTAAACAAGTTCAGAGCCCAAGTGTTTGTGGTTCATTTGAGAGGTTACCAGTGGGAGATGAGGACCAGCAAGATCTTTCAGGGCTGGCACCTTTAGTGTAGGAGCAATCCCTGGACTTTCGCAATTTCGGTGTTGAGCTCTGGCCAGATTGAGCAGGAGAGGGAGCATACATTGGAAGTTTTAGTAGGCTAAACAAGTTCAGAGCACAAGTGTTTGTGGTTCGTTTGAGAGGTTACCAGTGGGAGATGAGGACCAGCAAGAGCTTTCAGGGCTGGCACCTTTAGTGTAGGAGCAATCGCTGGACGTTCGCAATTTCGGTGTTGAGCTCTGGCCAGATTGAGCAGGAGAGGCAGTGTACGTTGGAAGTTTTAGTAGGCTAAACAAATTCAGAGCCCAAGTGTTTGTGGTTCGTTTGAGAGGTTACCAGTGGGAGATGAGGACCAGCAAGAGTTTTCAGGGCTGGCACCTTTAGTGTAGGAGCAATCGCTGGACGTTCGGAATTTCGGTGTTGAATTTTTGGGCAGATTGAGCAGTAGAGGCTGTGTACGTTGGAAGTTTTAGTAGGCTAAACAAGTTCAGAGCCCAAGTGTTTGTGGTTCGTTTGAGAGGTTACCAGTGGGAGATGAGAACCAGCAAGAGCTTTCAGGGCTGGCACCTTTAGTGTAGGAGCAATCGCTGGACGTTCGGAATTTCGGTGTTGAGCTCTGGCCAGATTGAGCAGGATAGGGAGCATACATTGGAAGTTTTAGTAGGCTAAACAAGTTCAGAGGCCAAGTGTTTGTGGTTCGTTTGAGAGGTTACCAGTGGGAGATGAGAACCAGCAAGAGCTTTCAGGGCTGGCACCTTTACTGTAGGAGCAATCGCTGGACGTTCGCAATTTCGGTGTTGAGCTCTGGCCAGATTGAGCAGGAGAGGGAGTGTACGTTGGAAGTTTTAGTAGGCTAAACAAGTTCGGAGCACAAGTGTTTGTGGTTCGTTTGAGAGGTTACCAGTGGGAGAGGAGGAGCAGCAAGAGCTTTCAGGGCTGGCACCTTTAGTGTAGGAGCAATCGCTGGACGTTCGCAATTTCGGTGTTGAGCTCTGGCCAGATTGAGCAGGAGAGGGAGCGTACGTTGGAAGTTTTAGTAGGCTAAACAAGTTCAGAGCACAAGTGTTTGTGGTTCGTTTGAGAGGTTACCAGTGGGAGATGAGGACCAGCAAGAGCTTTCAGGGCTGGCACCTTTAGTGTAGGAGCAATCGCTGGACGTTCGCAATTTCGGTGTTGAGCTCTGGCCAGATTGAGCAGGAGAGGCAGTGTACGTTGGAAGTTTTAGTAGGCTAAACAAATTCAGAGCCCAAGTGTTTGTTGTTCGTTTGAGAGGTTACCAGTGGGAGATGAGGACCAGCAAGAGCTTTCAGGGCTGGCACCTTTACTGTAGGAGCAATCGCTGGACGTTCGGAATTTCGGTGTTGAATTTTTGGGCAGATTGAGCAGGAGAGGCTGTGTACGTTGGAAGTTTTAGTAGGCTAAACAAGTTCAGAGCCCAAGTGTTTGTGGTTCGTTTGAGAGGTTACCAGTGGGAGATGAGAACCAGCAAGAGCTTTCAGGGCTGGCACCTTTAGTGTAGGAGCAATCGCTGGACGTTCGCAATTTCGGTGTTGAGCTCTGGCCAGATTGAGCAGGAGAGTCTGTGTACTTTGGAAGTTTTAGTAGGCTAAACAAGTTCAGAGGCCAAGTGTTTGTGGTTCGTTTGAGAGGTTACCAGTGGGAGATGAGGAGCAGCAAGAGCTTTCAGGGCTGGCACCTTTAGTGTAGGAGCAATCGCTGGACGTTCGCAATTTCGGTGTTTTATTTTGGCCAGATTGAGCAGGAGAGGCTGTGTACTTTGGAAGTTTTAGTAGGCTAAACAAGTTCAGAGCCCAAGTGTTTGTGGTTCGTTTGAGAGGTTACCAGTGAGAGATGAGGACCAGCAAGAGCTTTCAGGGCTGGCACCTTTAGTGTAGGAGCAATCGCTGGACGTTCGCAATTTCGGTGTTGAGCTCTGGCCAGATTGAGCAGGAGAGGCTGTGTACGTTAGAAGTTTTAGTAGGCTAAACAAATTCAGAGCCCAAGTGTTTGTGGTTCGTTTGAGAGGTTACTAGTGGGAGATGAGGACCAGCAAGAGCTTTCAGGGCTGGCACCTTTAGTGTACGAGCAATCGCTGGACGTTCGCAATTTCGGTGTTGAGCTCTGGCCAGATTGAGCAGGAGAGGCTGTGTACGTTGGAAGTTTTAGTAGGCTAAACAGGTTCAGAGGCCAAGTGTTTGTGGTTCGTTTGAGAGGTTACCAGTGGGAGATGAGGACCAGCAAGAGGTTTCAGGGCTGGCACCTTTAGTGTAGGAGCAATCGCTGGACGTTCACAATTTCGGTGTTGAATTTTGGCCAGATTGAGCAGGAGAGGCTGTGTACGTTAGAAGTTTTAGTAGGCTAAACAAGTTCAGAGCCCAAGTGTTTGTGGTTCATTTGAGAGGTTACCAGTGGGAGATGAGAACCAGCAAGAGCTTTCAGGGCTGGCACATTTAGTGTAGGAGCAATCGCTGGACGTTCGCAATTTCGGTGTTGAGCTCTGGCCAGATTGAGCAGGAGAGGGAGCGTACATTGGATGTTTTAGTAGGCTAAACAAGTTCAGAGCCCAAGTGTTTGTGGTTCGTTTGAGGGGTTACCAGTGGGAGATGATGAGCAGCAAGAGCTTTCAGGGCTGGCACCTTTAGTGTAGGAGCAATCCCTGGACGTTCGGAATTTTGGTGTTGAATTTTGGGCAGATTGACAGGAGAGGCTGTGTACGTTGGAAGTTTTAGTAGGCTAAACAAGTTCAGAGCCCAAGTGTTTGTGGTTCGTTTGAGAGGTTACCAGTGGGAGATGAGGACCAGCAAGAGCTTTCAGGGCTGGCACCTTTAGTGTAGGAGCAATCGCTGGACGTTCGCAATTTCGGTCTTGAGCTCTGGCCAGATTGAGCAGGAGAGGCTGTGTACACTGGAAGTTTTAGTAGGCTAAACAAGTTCAGAGGCCAAGTGTTTGTGGTTCGTTTGAGAGGTTACCAGTGGGAGATGAGGACCAGCAAGAGCTTTCAGGGCTGGCACCTTTAGTGTAGGAGCAATCGCTGGACGTTCGCAATTTCGGTGTTGAATTTTGGGCAGATTGAGCAGGAGAGGCTGTGTACGTTGGAAGTTTTAGTAGGCTAAACAAGTTCAGAGCCCAAGTGTTTGTGGTTCGTTTGAGAGGTTACCAGTGAGAGATGAGGACCAGCAAGAGCTTTCAGGGCTGGCACCTTTAGTGTAGGAGCAATCGCCGGACGTTCGCAATTTCGGTGTTGAGCTCTGGCCAGATTGAGCAGGAGAGGGAGTGTACGTTGGAAGTTTTAGTAGGCTAAACAAGTTCAGAGCCCAAGTGTTTGTGGTTCGTTTGAGAGGTTACCAGTGGGAGATGAGGACCAGCAAGAGCTTTCAGGGCTGGCACCTTTAGTGTAGGAGCAATCGCTGGACGTTCGCAATTTCGGTCTTGAGCTCTGGCCAGATTGAGCAGGAGAGGCTGTGTACACTGGAAGTTTTAGTAGGCTAAACAAGTTCAGAGGCCAAGTGTTTGTGGTTCGTTTGAGAGGTTACCAGTGGGAGATGAGGACCAGCAAGAGCTTTCAGGGCTGGCACCTTTACTGTAGGAGCAATCGCTGGACGTTCGGAATTTCGGTGTTGAACTTTGGGCAGATTGAGCAGGAGAGGCTGTGTACGTTGGAAGTTTTAGTAGGCTAAACAAGTTCAGAGCCCAAGTGTTTGTGGTTCATTTGAGAGGTTACCAGTGGGAGATGAGAACCAGCAAGAGCTTTCAGGGCTGGCACCTTTAGTGTAGGAGCAATCGCTGGAGGTTCGCAATTTCGGTGTTGAGCTCTGGCCAGATTGAGCAGGATAGGGAGCGTACATTGGATGTTTTAGTAGGCTAAACAAGTTCAGAGCCCAAGTGTTTGTGGTTCGTTTGAGAGGTTACCAGTGGGAGATGAGGACCAGCAAGAGTTTTCAGGCTGGCACCTTTACTGTAGGAGCAATCGCTGGACGTTCGGAATTTCGGTGTTGAATTTTGGGCAGATTGAGCAGGAGAGGCTGTGTACGTTGGAAGTTTTAGTAGGCTAAACAAGTTCAGAGCCCAAGTATTTGTGGTTCGTTTGAGAGGTTACCAGTGAGAGATGAGGAGCAGCAAGAGCTTTCAGGGCTGGCACCTTTAGTGTAGGAGCAATCGCCGGACGTTCGCAATTTCGGTGTTGAGCTCTGGCCAGATTGAGCAGGAGAGGCTGTGTACGTTAGAAGTTTTAGTAGCCTAAAGAAATTCAGAGCCCAAGTGTTTGTGGTTCGTTTGAGAGGTTACCAGTGGGAGATGAGGACCAGCAAGAGCTTTCAGGGCTGGCACCTTTAGTGTAGGAGCAATCGCTGGACGTTCGCAATTTCGGTGTTGAGCTCTGGCCAGATTGAGCAGGAGAGGCTGTGTACGTTGGAAGTTTTAGTAGGCTAAACAAGTTCAGAGCCCAAGTGTTTGTGGTTCGTTTGAGAGGTTACCAGTGGGAGATGAGGACCAGCAAGAGCTTTCAGGGCTGGCACCTTTAGTGTAGGAGCAATCGCTGGACGTTCGCAATTTCGGTGTTGAATTTTGGCCAGATTGAGCAGGAGAGGCAGTGTACGTTGGAAGTTTTAGTAGGCTAAACAAGTTCAGAGCCCAAGTGTTTGTGGTTGGTTTGAGAGGTTACCAGTGGGAGATGAGGACCAGCAAGAGCTTTCAGGGCTGGCACCTTTACTGTAGGAGCAATCGCTGGACGTTCGGAATTTCGGTGTTGAGCTCTGGCCAGATTGAGCAGGAGAGTCTGTGTACTTTGGAAGCTTTAGTAGGCTAAACAAGTTCAGAGCCCAAGTGTTTGTGGTTCGTTTGAGAGGTTACCAGTGGGAGATGAGGACCAGCAAGAGCTTTCAGGGCTGGCACCTTTAGTGTAGGAGCAATCGCTGGACGTTCGCAATTTCGGTGTTGAGCTCTGGCCAGATTGAGCAGGAGAGGGAGTGTACGTTGGAAGTTTTAGTAGGCTAAACAAGTTCAGAGCCCAAGTGTTTGTGGTTCGTTTGAGAGGTTACCAGTGGGAGATGAGGACCAGCAAGAGCTTTCAGGGCTGGCACCTTTAGTGTAGGAGCAATCGCTGGACGTTCGCAATTTCGGTGTTGAGCTCTGGCCAGATTGAGCAGGAGAGGCAGTGTACGTTGGAAGTTTTAGTAGGCTAAACAAATTCAGAGCCCAAGTGTTTGTGGTTCGTTTGAGAGGTTACCAGTGGGAGATGAGGAGCAGCAAGAGCTTTCAGGGCTGGCACCTTTACTGTAGGAGCAATCGCTGGACGTTCGGAATTTCGGTGTTGAATTTTTGGGCAGATTGAGCAGGAGAGGCTGTGTACGTTGGAAGTTTTAGTAGGCTAAACAAGTTCAGAGGCCAAGTGTTTGTGGTTCGTTTGAGAGGTTACCAGTGGGAGATGAGAACCAGCAAGAGCTTTCAGGGCTGGCACCTTTAGTGTAGGAGCAATCGCTGGACGTTCGCAATTTCGGTGTTGAGCTCTGGCCAGATTGAGCAGGAGAGTCTGTGTACTTTGGAAGTTTTAGTAGGCTAAACAAGTTCAGAGCCCAAGTGTTTGTGGTTCGTTTGAGAGGTTACCAGTGGGAGATGAGGAGCAGCAAGAGCTTTCAGGGCTGGCACCTTTAGTGTAGGAGCAATCGCTGGACGTTCGCAATTTCGGTGTTTTATTTTGGCCAGATTGAGCAGGAGAGGCTGTGTACTTTGGAAGTTTTAGTAGGCTAAACAAGTTCAGAGCCCAAGTGTTTGTGGTTCGTTTGAGAGGTTACCAGTGAGAGATGAGGACCAGCAAGAGCTTTCAGGGCTGGCACCTTTAGTGTAGGAGCAATCGCTGGACGTTCGCAATTTCGGTGTTGAGCTCTGGCCAGATTGAGCAGGAGAGGCTGTGTACGTTAGAAGTTTTAGTGGGCTAAACAAATTCAGAGCCCAAGTGTTTGTGGTTCGTTTGAGAGGTTACTAGTGGGAGATGAGGACCAGCAAAGAGCTTTCAGGGCTGGCACCTTTAGTGTACGAGCAATCGCTGGACGTTCGCAATTTCGGTGTTGAGCTCTGGCCAGATTGAGCAGGAGAGGCTGTGTACGTTGGAAGTTTTAGTAGGCTAAACAGGTTCAGAGGCCAAGTGTTTGTGGTTCGTTTGAGAGGTTACCAGTGGGAGATGAGGACCAGCAAGAGGTTTCAGGGCTGGCACCTTTAGTGTAGGAGCAATCGCTGGACGTTCACAATTTCGGTGTTGAATTTTGGCCAGATTGAGCAGGAGAGGCTGTGTACGTTAGAAGTTTTAGTAGGCTAAACAAGTTCAGAGCCCAAGTGTTTGTGGTTCATTTGAGAGGTTACCAGTGGGAGATGAGAACCAGCAAGAGCTTTCAGGGCTGGCACATTTAGTGTAGGAGCAATCGCTGGACGTTCGCAATTTCGGTGTTGAGCTCTGGCCAGATTGAGCAGGAGAGGGAGCGTACATTGGATGTTTTAGTAGGCTAAACAAGTTCAGAGCCCAAGTGTTTGTGGTTCGTTTGAGAGGTTACCAGTGGGAGATGATGAGCAGCAAGAGCTTTCAGGGCTGGCACCTTTAGTGTAGGAGCAATCCCTGGACGTTCGGAATTTTGGTGTTGAATTTTGGGCAGATTGACAGGAGAGGCTGTGTACGTTGGAAGTTTTAGTAGGCTAAACAAGTTCAGAGCCCAAGTGTTGTGGTTCGTTTGAGAGGTTACCAGTGGGAGATGAGGACCAGCAAGAGCTTTCAGGGCTGGCACCTTTAGTGTAGGAGCAATCGCTGAACGTTCGCAATTTCGGTTTTGACTTTTGGCCACATTGAGCAGGAGAGGCTGTGTACGTTGGAAGTTTTAGTAGGCTAAACAAGTTCAGAGCCCAAGTGTTTGTGGTTCGTTTGAGAGGTTACCAGTGGGAGATGAGGACCAGCAAGAGCTTTCAGGGCTGGCACCTTTAGTGTAGGAGCAATCGCTGGACGTTCGCAATTTCCGTGTTGAATTTTGGGCAGATTGAGCAGGAGAGGCTGTGTACGTTGGAAGTTTTAGTAGGCTAAACAAGTTCAGAGCCCAAGTGTTTGTGGTTCGTTTGAGAGGTTACCAGTGAGAGATGAGGACCAGCAAGAGCTTTCAGGGCTGGCACCTTTAGTGTAGGAGCAATCGCCGGACGTTCGCAATTTCGGTGTTGAGCTCTGGCCAGATTGAGCAGGAGAGGGAGTGTACGTTGGAAGTTTTAGTAGGCTAAACAAGTTCAGAGCCCAAGTGTTTGTGGTTCGTTTGAGAGGTTACCAGTGGGAGATGAGGACCAGCAAGAGCTTTCAGGGCTGGCACCTTTAGTGTAGGAGCAATCGCTGGACGTTCGCAATTTCGGTCTTGAGCTCTGGCCAGATTGAGCAGGAGAGGCTGTGTACACTGGAAGTTTTAGTAGGCTAAACAAGTTCAGAGGCCAAGTGTTTGTGGTTCGTTTGAGAGGTTACCAGTGGGAGATGAGGACCAGCAAGAGCTTTCAGGGCTGGCACCTTTACTGTAGGAGCAATGGCTGGACGTTCGCAATTTCGGTGTTGAACTTTGGGCAGATTGAGCAGGAGAGGCTGTGTACGTTGGAAGTTTTAGTAGGCTAAACAAGTTCAGAGCCCAAGTGTTTGTGGTTCATTTGAGAGGTTACCAGTGGGAGATGAGAACCAGCAAGAGCTTTCAGGGCTGGCACCTTTAGTGTAGGAGCAATCGCTGGAGGTTCGCAATTTCGGTGTTGAGCTCTGGCCAGATTGAGCAGGATAGGGAGCGTACATTGGATGTTTTAGTAGGCTAAACAAGTTCAGAGCCCAAGTGTTTGTGGTTCGTTTGAGAGGTTACCAGTGGGAGATGAGGACCAGCAAGAGTTTTCAGGGCTGGCACCTTTACTGTAGGAGCAATCGCTGGACGTTCGGAATTTCGGTGTTGAATTTTGGGCAGATTGAGCAGGAGAGGCTGTGTACGTTGGAAGTTTTAGTAGGCTAAACAAGTTCAGAGCCCAAGTCTTTGTGGTTCGTTTGAGAGGATACCAGTGGGAGATGAGGACCAGCAAGAGCTTTCAGGGCTGGCACCTTTAGTGTAGGAGCAATCGCTGGACGTTCGCAATTTCGGTGTTGAATTTTGGGCAGATTGAGCAGGAGAGGTTGTGTACGTTGGAAGTTTTAGTAGGCTAAACAAGTTCAGAGGCCAAGTGTTTGTGGTTCGTTTGAGAGGTTACCAGTGAGAGATGAGGAGCAGCAAGAGCTTTCAGGGCTGGCACCTTTAGTGTAGGAGCAATCGCCGGACGTTCGCAATTTCGGTGTTGAGCTCTGGCCAGATTGAGCAGGAGAGGCTGTGTACGTTAGAAGTTTTAGTAGCCTAAAGAAATTCAGAGCCCAAGTGTTTGTGGTTCGTTTGAGAGGTTACCAGTGGGAGATGAGGACCAGCAAGAGCTTTCAGGGCTGGCACCTTTAGTGTAGGAGCAATCGCTGGACGTTCGCAATTTCGGTGTTGAGCTCTGGCCAGATTGAGCAGGAGAGGCAGTGTACGTTGGAAGTTTTAGTAGGCTAAACAAGTTCAGAGCCCAAGTGTTTGTGGTTCGTTTGAGAGGTTACCAGTGGGAGATGAGGACCAGCAAGAGCTTTCAGGGCTGGCACCTTTAGTGTAGGAGCAATCGCTGGACGTTCGCAATTTCGGTGTTGAATTTTGGCCAGATTGAGCAGGAGAGGCAGTGTACGTTGGAAGTTTTAGTAGGCTAAACAAGTTCAGAGGCCAAGTGTTTGTGGTTGGTTTGAGAGGTTACCAGTGGGAGATGAGGACCAGCAAGAGCTTTCAGGGCTGGCACCTTTACTGTAGGAGCAATCGCTGGACGTTCGGAATTTCGGTGTTGAGCTCTGGCCAGATTGAGCAGGAGAGGCTGTGTACGTTGGAAGTTCTAGTAGCCTAAACAAGTTCAGAGCCCAAGTGTTTGTGGTTCGTTTGAGAGGTTACCAGTGGGAGATGAGGACAAGCAAGAGCTTTCAGGGCTGGCACCTTTAGTGTAGGAGCAATCGCTGGACGTTCGCAATTTCGGTGTTGAGCTCTGGCCAGATTGAGCAGGAGAGTCTGTGTACTTTGGAAGCTTTAGTAGGCTAAACAAGTTCAGAGGCCAAGTGTTTGTGGTTCGTTTGAGAGGTTACCAGTGGGAGATGAGGACCAGCAAGAGCTTTCAGGGCTGGCACCTTTAGTGTAGGAGCAATCGCTGGACGTTCGCAATTTCGGTGTTGAGCTCTGGCCAGATTGAGCAGGAGAGGGAGTGTACGTTGGAAGTTTTAGTAGGCTAAACAAGTTCAGAGCACAAGTGTTTGTGGTTCGTTTGAGAGGTTACCAGTGGGAGATGAGGAGCAGCAACAGCTTTCAGGGCTGGCACCTTTAGTGTAGGAGCAATCGCTGGACGTTCGCAATTTCCGTGTTGAATTTTGGCCAGATTGAGCAGGAGAGGCTGTGTACGTTGGAAGTTTTAGTAGGCTAAACAAGTTGAGAGCCCAAGTGTTTGTGGTTCGTTTGAGAGGTTACCAGTGGGAGATGAGGACCAGCAAGAGCTTTCAGGGCTGGCACCTTTAGTGTAGGAGCAATCGCTGGACGTTCACAATTTCGGTGTTGAGCTCTTTCCAGATTGAGCAGGAGAGGGAGCGTACGTTGGAAGTTCTAGTAGCCTAAACAAGTTCAGAGGCCAAGTGTTTGTGGTTCATTTGAGAGGTTACCAGTGGGAGATGAGGACCAGCAAGAGCTTTCAGGGCTGCCACCTTTAGTGTAGGAGCAATCGCTGGACGTTCATAATTTCGGTATTGAATTTTGGCCAGATTGAGCAGGAGAGGCTGTGTACGTTAGAAGTTTTAGTAGCCTAAACAAATTCAGAGCCCAAGTGTTTGTGGTTCGTTTGAGAGGTTACCAGTGGGAGAGGAGGACCAGCAAGAGCTTTCAGGGCTGGCACCTTTAGTGTAGGAGCAATCGCTGGAGGTTCGCAATTTCGGTGTTGAGCTCTGGCCAGATTGAGCAGGAGAGGCTGTGTACGTTGGAAGTTTTAGTAGGCTAAACAAGTTCAGAGGCCAAGTGTTTGTGGTTCGTTTGAGAGGTTACCAGTGGGAGATGAGGACCAGCAAGAGCTTTCAGGGCTGGCACCTTTAGTGTAGGAGCAATCGCTGGACGTTTGCAATTTCGGTGTTGAGCTCTGGCCAGATTGAGCAGGAGAGGCAGTGTACGTTGGAAGTTTTAGTAGGCTAAACAAGTTCAGAGGCCAAGTGTTTGTGGTTCGTTTGAGAGGTTACCAGTGGGAGATGAGGACCAGCAAGAGCTTTCAGGGCTGGCACCTTTAGTGTAGGAGCAATCGCCGGACGTTCGCAATTTCGGTGTTGAGCTCTGGCCAGATTGAGCAGGAGACGCAGTGTACGTTGGAAGTTTTAGTAGGCTAAACAAGTTCAGAGCCCCAAGTGTTTGTGGTTCGTTTGAGAGGTTACCAGTGGGAGATGAGGAGCAGCAAGAGCTTTCATGGCTGGCACCTTTAGTGTAGGAGCAATCGCTGGACGTTCGCAATTTCGGTGTTGAGCTCTGGCCAGATTGAGCAGGAGAGGCTGTGTACGTTGGAAGTTCTAGTAGCCTAAACAAGTTCAGAGGCCAAGTGTTTGTGGTTCGTTTGAGAGGTTACCAGTTGGAGATGAGGACAAGCAAGAGCTTTCAGGGCTGGCACCTTTAGTGTAGGAGCAATCGCTGGACGTTCGCAATTTCGGTGTTTTATTTTGGCCAGATTGAGCAGGAGAGGCTGTGTACTTTGGAAGTTTTAGTAGGCTAAACAAGTTCAGAGCCCAAGTGTTTGTGGTTCGTTTGAGAGGTTACCAGTGAGAGATGAGGACCAGCAAGAGCTTTCAGGGCTGGCACCTTTAGTGTAGGAGCAATTGCTGGACGTTCGCAATTTCGGTGTTGAGCTCTGGCCAGATTGAGCAGGAGAGGGAGTGTACGTTATAAGTTTTAGTAGGCTAAAGAAATTCAGAGCCCAAGTGTTTGTGGTTCGTTTGAGAGGTTACCAGTGGGAGATGAGGACCAGCAAGAGCTTTCAGGGCTGGCACCTTTACTGTAGGAGCAATCGCTGGACGTTCGCAATTTCGGTGTTGAGCTCTGGCCAGATTGAGCAGGAGAGGCAGTGTACGTTGGAAGTTTTAGTAGGCTAAACAAGTTCAGAGCCCAAGTGTTTGTGGTTCGTTTGAGAGGTTACCAGTGGGAGATGAGGACCAGCAAGAGCTTTCAGGGCTGGCACCTTTACTGTAGGAGCAATCGCTGGACGTTCGGAATTTCGGTGTTGAACTTTGGGCAGATTGAGCAGGAGAGGCTGTGTACGTTGGAAGTTTTAGTAGGCTAAACAAGTTCAGAGCCCAAGTGTTTGTGGTTCATTTGAGAGGTTACCAGTGGGAGATGAGAACCAGCAAGAGCTTTCAGGGCTGGCACCTTTAGTGTAGGAGCAATCGCTGGAGGTTCGCAATTTCGGTGTTGAGCTCTGGCCAGATGGAGCAGGAGAGGCAGTGTACGTTGGAAGTTTTAGTAGGCTAAACAAGTTCAGAGCACAAGTGTTTGTGGTTCGTTTGAGAGGTTACCAGTGGGAGATGAGGACCAGCAAGAGCTTTCAGGGCTGGCACCTTTAGTGTAGGAGCAATCGCTGGACGTTCGCAATTTCGGTGTTGAATTTTGGCCAGATTGAGCAGGAGAGGCTGTGTACGTTGGAAGTTTTAGTAGGCTAACCAAGTTCAGAGCCCAAGTGTTTGTGGTTCGTTTGAGAGGTTACCAGTGGGAGATGAGGACCAGCAAGAGCTTTCAGGGCTGGCACCTTTATTGTAGGAGCAATCGCTGGACGTTCGCAATTTCGGTGTTGAGCTCTGGCCAGATTGAGCAGGAGAGGCTGTGTACGTTGGAAGTTTTAGTAGGCTAAACAAGTTCAGAGCCCAAGTGTTTGTGGTTCATTTGAGAGGTTACCAGTGGGAGATGAGAACCAGCAAGAGCTTTCAGGGCTGGCACCTTTAGTGTAGGAGCAATCGCTGGAGGTTCGCAATTTCGGTGTTGAGCTCTGGCCAGATGGAGCAGGAGAGGCAGTGTACGTTGGAAGTTTTAGTAGGCTAAACAAGTTCAGAGCACAAGTGTTTGTGGTTCGTTTGAGAGGTTACCAGTGGGAGATGAGGACCAGCAAGAGCTTTCAGGGCTGGCACCTTTATTGTAGGAGCAATCGCTGGACGTTCGCAATTTCGGTGTTGAGCTCTGGCCAGATTGAGCAGGAGAGGCTGTGTACGTTGGAAGTTTTAGTAGGCTAAACAAGTTCAGAGCCCAAGTGTTTGTGGTTCGTTTGAGAGGTTACCAGTGGGAGATGAGGACCAGCAAGAGCTTTCAGGGCTGGCACCTTTAGTGTAGGAGCAATCGCTGGACGTTCGCAATTTCGGTGTTGAGCTCTGGCCAGATTGAGCAGGAGAGGGAGCGTACGTTGGAAGTTTTAGTAGGCTAAACAAGTTCAGAGGCCAAGTGTTTGTGGTTCGTTTGAGAGGTCACCAGTGAGAGATGAGGACCAGCAAGAGCTTTCAGGGCTGGCACCTTTAGTGTAGGAGCAATCGCTGGACGTTCGCAATTTCGGTGTTGAGCTCTGGCCAGATTGAGCAGGATAGGGAGCGTACATCGGAAGTTTTAGTAGGCTAAACAAGTTCAGAGCCCAAGTGTTTGTGGTTCGTTTGAGAGGTTACCAGTGGGAGATGAGGACCAGCAAGAGCTTTCAGGGCTGGCACCTTTAGTGTAGGAGCAATCGCTGAACGTTCGCAATTTCGGTGTTGACTTTTGGCCACATTGAGCAGGAGAGGCTGTGTACGTTGGAAGTTTTAGTAGGCTAAACAAGTTCAGAGGCCAAGTGTTTGTGGTTCGTTTGAGAGGTTACCAGTGGGAGATGAGGACCAGCAAGAGCTTTCAGGGCTGGCACCTTTAGTGTAGGAGCAATCGCTGGACGTTCGCAATTTCGGTGTTGAATTTTGGGCAGATTGAGCAGGAGAGGCTGTGTACGTTGGAAGTTTTAGTAGGCTAAACAAGTTCAGAGCCCAAGTGTTTGTGGTTCGTTTGAGAGGTTACCAGTGAGAGATGAGGACCAGCAAGAGCTTTCAGGGCTGGCACCTTTAGTGTAGGAGCAATCGCCGGACGTTCGCAATTTCGGTGTTGAGCTCTGGCCAGATTGAGCAGGAGAGGGAGTGTACGTTGGAAGTTTTAGTAGGCTAAACAAGTTCAGAGCCCAAGTGTTTGTGGTTCGTTTGAGAGGTTACCAGTGGGAGATGAGGACCAGCAAGAGCTTTCAGGGCTGGCACCTTTAGTGTAGGAGCAATCGCTGGACGTTCGCAATTTCGGTCTTGAGCTCTGGCCAGATTGAGCAGCAGAGGCTGTGTACGTTGGAAGTTTTAGTAGGCTAAAGAAATTCAGAGCCCAAGTGTTTGTGGTTCGTTTGAGAGGTTACCAGTGGGAGATGAGGACCAGCAAGAGCTTTCAGGGCTGGCACCTTTACTGTAGGAGCAATCGCTGGACGTTCGCAATTTCGGTGTTGAGCTCTGGCCAGATTGAGCAGGAGAGGCAGTGTACGTTGGAAGTTTTAGTAGGCTAAACAAGTTCAGAGCCCAAGTGTTTGTGGTTCGTTTGAGAGGTTACCAGTGGGAGATGAGGACCAGCAAGAGCTTTCAGGGCTGGCACCTTTACTGTAGGAGCAATCGCTGGACGTTCGGAATTTCGGTGTTGAACTTTGGGCAGATTGAGCAGGAGAGGCTGTGTACGTTGGAAGTTTTAGTAGGCTAAACAAGTTCAGAGCCCAAGTGTTTGTGGTTCATTTGAGAGGTTACCAGTGGGAGATGAGAACCAGCAAGAGCTTTCAGGGCTGGCACCTTTAGTGTAGGAGCAATCGCTGGAGGTTCGCAATTTCGGTGTTGAGCTCTGGCCAGATGGAGCAGGAGAGGCAGTGTACGTTGGAAGTTTTAGTAGGCTAAACAAGTTCAGAGCACAAGTGTTTGTGGTTCGTTTGAGAGGTTACCAGTGGGAGATGAGGACCAGCAAGAGCTTTCAGGGCTGGCACCTTTAGTGTAGGAGCAATCGCTGGACGTTCGCAATTTCGGTGTTGAATTTTGGCCAGATTGAGCAGGAGAGGCTGTGTACGTTGGAAGTTTTAGTAGGCTAACCAAGTTCAGAGCCCAAGTGTTTGTGGTTCGTTTGAGAGGTTACCAGTGGGAGATGAGGACCAGCAAGAGCTTTCAGGGCTGGCACCTTTATTGTAGGAGCAATCGCTGGACGTTCGCAATTTCGGTGTTGAGCTCTGGCCAGATTGAGCAGGAGAGGCTGTGTACGTTGGAAGTTTTAGTAGGCTAAACAAGTTCAGAGCCCAAGTGTTTGTGGTTCATTTGAGAGGTTACCAGTGGGAGATGAGAACCAGCAAGAGCTTTCAGGGCTGGCACCTTTAGTGTAGGAGCAATCGCTGGAGGTTCGCAATTTCGGTGTTGAGCTCTGGCCAGATGGAGCAGGAGAGGCAGTGTACGTTGGAAGTTTTAGTAGGCTAAACAAGTTCAGAGCACAAGTGTTTGTGGTTCGTTTGAGAGGTTACCAGTGGGAGATGAGGACCAGCAAGAGCTTTCAGGGCTGGCACCTTTATTGTAGGAGCAATCGCTGGACGTTCGCAATTTCGGTGTTGAGCTCTGGCCAGATTGAGCAGGAGAGGCTGTGTACGTTGGAAGTTTTAGTAGGCTAAACAAGTTCAGAGCCCAAGTGTTTGTGGTTCGTTTGAGAGGTTACCAGTGGGAGATGAGGACCAGCAAGAGCTTTCAGGGCTGGCACCTTTAGTGTAGGAGCAATCGCTGGACGTTCGCAATTTCGGTGTTGAGCTCTGGCCAGATTGAGCAGGAGAGGGAGCGTACGTTGGAAGTTTTAGTAGGCTAAACAAGTTCAGAGGCCAAGTGTTTGTGGTTCGTTTGAGAGGTCACCAGTGAGAGATGAGGACCAGCAAGAGCTTTCAGGGCTGGCACCTTTAGTGTAGGAGCAATCGCTGGACGTTCGCAATTTCGGTGTTGAGCTCTGGCCAGATTGAGCAGGATAGGGAGCGTACATCGGAAGTTTTAGTAGGCTAAACAAGTTCAGAGCCCAAGTGTTTGTGGTTCGTTTGAGAGGTTACCAGTGGGAGATGAGGACCAGCAAGAGCTTTCAGGGCTGGCACCTTTAGTGTAGGAGCAATCGCTGAACGTTCGCAATTTCGGTGTTGACTTTTGGCCACATTGAGCAGGAGAGGCTGTGTACGTTGGAAGTTTTAGTAGGCTAAACAAGTTCAGAGGCCAAGTGTTTGTGGTTCGTTTGAGAGGTTACCAGTGGGAGATGAGGACCAGCAAGAGCTTTCAGGGCTGGCACCTTTAGTGTAGGAGCAATCGCTGGACGTTCGCAATTTCGGTGTTGAATTTTGGGCAGATTGAGCAGGAGAGGCTGTGTACGTTGGAAGTTTTAGTAGGCTAAACAAGTTCAGAGCCCAAGTGTTTGTGGTTCGTTTGAGAGGTTACCAGTGAGAGATGAGGACCAGCAAGAGCTTTCAGGGCTGGCACCTTTAGTGTAGGAGCAATCGCCGGACGTTCGCAATTTCGGTGTTGAGCTCTGGCCAGATTGAGCAGGAGAGGGAGTGTACGTTGGAAGTTTTAGTAGGCTAAACAAGTTCAGAGCCCAAGTGTTTGTGGTTCGTTTGAGAGGTTACCAGTGGGAGATGAGGACCAGCAAGAGCTTTCAGGGCTGGCACCTTTAGTGTAGGAGCAATCGCTGGACGTTCGCAATTTCGGTCTTGAGCTCTGGCCAGATTGAGCAGGAGAGGCTGTGTACACTGGAAGTTTTAGTAGGCTAAACAAGTTCAGAGCCCAAGTGTTTGTGGTTCGTTTGAGAGGTTACCAGTGGGAGATGAGGACCAGCAAGAGCTTTCAGGGCTGGCACCTTTACTGTAGGAGCAATCGCTGGACGTTCGGAATTTCGGTGTTGAACTTTGGGCAGATTGAGCAGGAGAGGCTGTGTACGTTGGAAGTTTTAGTAGGCTAAACAAGTTCAGAGCCCAAGTGTTTGTGGTTCATTTGAGAGGTTACCAGTGGGAGATGAGAACCAGCAAGAGCTTTCAGGGCTGGCACCTTTAGTGTAGGAGCAATCGCTGGAGGTTCGCAATTTCGGTGTTGAGCTCTGGCCAGATTGAGCAGGATAGGGAGCGTACATTGGATGTTTTAGTAGGCTAAACAAGTTCAGAGCCCAAGTGTTTGTGGTTCGTTTGAGAGGTTACCAGTGGGAGATGAGGACCAGCAAGAGTTTTCAGGGCTGGCACCTTTAGTGTAGGAGCAATCGCTGGACGTTCGGAATTTCGGTGTTGAATTTTGGGCAGATTGAGCAGGAGAGGCTGTGTACGTTGGAAGTTTTAGTAGGCTAAACAAGTTCAGAGCCCAAGTCTTTGTGGTTCGTTTGAGAGGATACCAGTGGGAGATGAGGACCAGCAAGAGCTTTCAGGGCTGGCACCTTTAGTGTAGGAGCAATCGCTGGACGTTCGCAATTTCGGTGTTGAATTTTGGGCAGATTGAGCAGGAGAGGTTGTGTACGTTGGAAGTTTTAGTAGGCTAAACAAGTTCAGAGCCCAAGTGTTTGTGGTTCGTTTGAGAGGTTACCAGTGAGAGATGAGGAGCAGCAAGAGCTTTCAGGGCTGGCACCTTTAGTGTAGGAGCAATCGCCGGACGTTCGCAATTTCGGTGTTGAGCTCTGGCCAGATTGAGCAGGAGAGGCTGTGTACGTTAGAAGTTTTAGTAGCCTAAAGAAATTCAGAGCCCAAGTGTTTGTGGTTCGTTTGAGAGGTTACCAGTGGGAGATGAGGACCAGCAAGAGCTTTCAGGGCTGGCACCTTTAGTGTAGGAGCAATCGCTGGACGTTCGCAATTTCGGTGTTGAGCTCTGGCCAGATTGAGCAGGAGAGGCAGTGTACGTTGGAAGTTTTAGTAGGCTAAACAAGTTCAGAGCCCAAGTGTTTGTGGTTCATTTGAGAGGTTACCAGTGGGAGATGAGGACCAGCAAGAGCTTTCAGGGCTGGCACCTTTAGTGTAGGAGCAATCGCTGGACGTTCGCAATTTCGGTGTTGAATTTTGGCCAGATTGAGCAGGAGACGCAGTATACGTTGGAAGTTTTAGTAGGCTAAACAAGTTCAGAGCCCAAGTGTTTGTGGTTCGTTTGAGAGGTTACCAGTGGGAGATGAGGACCAGCAAGAGCTTTCAGGGCTGGCACCTTTAGTGTAGGAGCAATCGCTGGACGTTCGCAATTTCGGTGTTGAGCTCTGGCCAGATTGAGCAGGAGAGGGAGTGTACGTTGGAAGTTTTAGTAGGCTAAACAAGTTCAGAGCACAAGTGTTTGTGGTTCGTTTGAGAGGTTACCAGTGGGAGATGAGGAGCAGCAACAGCTTTCAGGGCTGGCACCTTTAGTGTAGGAGCAATCGCTGGACGTTCGCAATTTCCGTGTTGAATTTTGGCCAGATTGAGCAGGAGAGGCTGTGTACGTTGGAAGTTTTAGTAGGCTAAACAAGTTGAGAGCCCAAGTGTTTGTGGTTCGTTTGAGAGGTTACCAGTGGGAGATGAGGACCAGCAAGAGCTTTCAGGGCTGGCACCTTTAGTGTAGGAGCAATCGCTGGACGTTCACAATTTCGGTGTTGAGCCTCTTTCCAGATTGAAGCAGGAGAGGGAGCGTACGTTGGAAGTTCTAGTAGCCTAAACAAGTTCAGAGGCAAGTGTTTGTGGTTCATTTGAGAGGTTACCAGTGGGAGATGAGGACCAGCAAGAGCTTTCAGGGCTGCCACCTTTAGTGTAGGAGCAATCGCTGGACGTTCATAATTTCGGTATTGAATTTTGGCCAGATTGAGCAGGAGAGGCTGTGTACGTTAGAAGTTTTAGTAGCCTAAACAAATTCAGAGCCCAAGTGTTTGTGGTTCGTTTGAGAGGTTACCAGTGGGAGAGGAGGACCAGCAAGAGCTTTCAGGGCTGGCACCTTTAGTGTAGGAGCAATCGCTGGACGTTCGCAATTTCGGTGTTGAGCTCTGGCCAGATTGAGCAGGAGAGGCTGTGTACGTGGAAGTTTCGTAGCCTAAACAAGTTCAGAGGCCAAGTGTTTGTGGTTCGTTTGAGAGGTTACCAGTGGGAGATGAGGACCAGCAAGAGCTTTCAGGGCTGGCACCTTTAGTGTAGGAGCAATCGCTGGACGTTCGCAATTTCGGTGTTGAGCTCTGGCCAGATTGAGCAGGAGAGGGAGCGTACGTTGGAAGTTTTAGTAGGCTAAACAAGTTCAGAGGCCAAGTGTTTGTGGTTCGTTTGAGAGGTTACCAGTGGGAGATGAGGACCAGCAAGAGCTTTCAGGGCTGGCACCTTTAGTGTAGGAGCAATCGCTGGACGTTCGCAATTTCGGTGTTGAGCTCTGGCCAGATTGAGCAGGAGACGCAGTGTACGTTGGAAGTTTTAGTAGGCTAAACAAGTTCAGAGCCCAAGTGTTTGTGGTTCGTTTGAGAGGTTACCAGTGGGAGATGAGGAGCAGCAAGAGCTTTCAGGGCTGGCACCTTTAGTGTAGGAGCAATCGCTGGACGTTCGCAATTTCGGTGTTGAGCTCTGGCCAGATTGAGCAGGAGAGGCTGTGTACGTTGCAAGTTTTAGTAGGCTAAACAAGTTCAGAGTCCAAGGGTTTGTGGTTCGTTTGAGAGGTTACCAGTGGGAGATGAGGACCAGCAAGAGCTTTCAGGGCTGGCACCTTTAGTGTAGGAGCAATCGCTGGACGTTCGCAATTTCGGTGTTGAGCTCTGGCCAGATTGAGCAGGAGAGGCTGTGTACGTTGGAAGTTCTAGTAGCCTAAACAAGTTCAGAGGCCAAGTGTTTGTGGTTCGTTTGAGAGGTTACCAGTTGGAGATGAGGACAAGCAAGAGCTTTCAGGGCTGGCACCTTTAGTGTAGGAGCAATCGCTGGACGTTCGCAATTTCGGTGTTTTATTTTGGCCAGATTGAGAGGAGAGGCTGTGTACTTTGGAAGTTTTAGTAGGCTAAACAAGTTCAGAGGCCAAGTGTTTGTGGTTCGTTTGAGAGGTTACCAGTGAGAGATGAGGACCAGCAAGAGCTTTCAGGGCTGGCACCTTTAGTGTAGGAGCAATCGCCGGACGTTCATAATTTCGGTATTGAATTTTGGCCAGATTGAGCAGGAGAGGCTGTGTACGTTAGAAGTTTTAGTAGCCTAAACAAATTCAGAGCCCAAGTGTTTGTGGTTCGTTTGAGAGGTTACCAGTGGGAGAGGAGGACCAGCAAGAGCTTTCAGGGCTGGCACCTTTAGTGTAGGAGCAATCGCTGGAGGTTCGCAATTTCGGTGTTGAGCTCTGGCCAGATTGAGCAGGAGAGGCTGTGTACGTTGGAAGTTTTCGTAGCCTAAACAAGTTCAGAGGCCAAGTGTTTGTGGTTCGTTTGAGAGGTTACCAGTGGGAGATGAGGACCAGCAAGAGCTTTCAGGGCTGGCACCTTTAGTGTAGGAGCAATCGCTGGACGTTCGCAATTTCGGTGTTGAGCTCTGGCCAGATTGAGCAGGAGAGGGAGCGTACGTTGGAAGTTTTAGTAGGCTAAACAAGTTCAGAGGCCAAGTGTTTGTGGTTCGTTTGAGAGGTTACCAGTGGGAGATGAGGACCAGCAAGAGCTTTCAGGGCTGGCACCTTTAGTGTAGGAGCAATCGCTGGACGTTCGCAATTTCGGTGTTGAGCTCTGGCCAGATTGAGCAGGAGACGCAGTGTACGTTGGAAGTTTTAGTAGGCTAAACAAGTTCAGAGCCCAAGTGTTTGTGGTTCGTTTGAGAGGTTACCAGTGGGAGATGAGGACCAGCAAGAGCTTTCAGGGCTGGCACCTTTACTGTAGGAGCAATCGCTGGACGTTCGGAATTTCGGTGTTGAACTTTGGGCAGATTGAGCAGGAGAGGCTGTGTACGTTGGAAGTTTTAGTAGGCTAAACAAGTTCAGAGCCCAAGTGTTTGTGGTTCATTTGAGAGGTTACCAGTGGGAGATGAGAACCAGCAAGAGCTTTCAGGGCTGGCACCTTTAGTGTAGGAGCAATCGCTGGAGGTTCGCAATTTCGGTGTTGAGCTCTGGCCAGATTGAGCAGGAGAGGCTGTGTACGTTGGAAGTTCTAGTAGCCTAAACAAGTTCAGAGGCCAAGTGTTTGTGGTTCGTTTGAGAGGTTACCAGTTGGAGATGAGGACAAGCAAGAGCTTTCAGGGCTGGCACCTTTAGTGTAGGAGCAATCGCTGGACGTTCGCAATTTCGGTGTTTTATTTTGGCCAGATTGAGCAGGAGAGGCTGTGTACTTTGGAAGTTTTAGTAGGCTAAACAAGTTCAGAGGCCAAGTGTTTGTGGTTCGTTTGAGAGGTTACCAGTGAGAGATGAGGACCAGCAAGAGCTTTCAGGGCTGGCACCTTTAGTGTAGGAGCAATCGCCGGACGTTCATAATTTCGGTATTGAATTTTGGCCAGATTGAGCAGGAGAGGCTGTGTACGTTAGAAGTTTTAGTAGCCTAAACAAATTCAGAGCCCAAGTGTTTGTGGTTCGTTTGAGAGGTTACCAGTGGGAGAGGAGGACCAGCAAGAGCTTTCAGGGCTGGCACCTTTAGTGTAGGAGCAATCGCTGGAGGTTCGCAATTTCGGTGTTGAGCTCTGGCCAGATTGAGCAGGAGAGGCTGTGTACGTTGGAAGTTTTCGTAGCCTAAACAAGTTCAGAGGCCAAGTGTTTGTGGTTCGTTTGAGAGGTTACCAGTGGGAGATGAGGACCAGCAAGAGCTTTCAGGGCTGGCACCTTTAGTGTAGGAGCAATCGCTGGACGTTCGCAATTTCGGTGTTGAGCTCTGGCCAGATTGAGCAGGAGAGGGAGCGTACGTTGGAAGTTTTAGTAGGCTAAACAAGTTCAGAGGCCAAGTATTTGTGGTTCGTTTGAGAGGTTACCAGTGGGAGATGAGGACCAGCAAGAGCTTTCAGGGCTGGCACCTTTAGTGTAGGAGCAATCGCTGGACGTTCGCAATTTCGGTGTTGAGCTCTGGCCAGATTGAGCAGGAGACGCAGTGTACGTTGGAAGTTTTAGTAGGCTAAACAAGTTCAGAGCCCAAGTGTTTGTGGTTCGTTTGAGAGGTTACCAGTGGGAGATGAGGACCAGCAAGAGCTTTCAGGGCTGGCACCTTTACTGTAGGAGCAATCGCTGGACGTTCGGAATTTCGGTGTTGAACTTTGGGCAGATTGAGCAGGAGAGGCTGTGTACGTTGGAAGTTTTAGTAGGCTAAACAAGTTCAGAGCCCAAGTGTTTGTGGTTCATTTGAGAGGTTACCAGTGGGAGATGAGAACCAGCAAGAGCTTTCAGGGCTGGCACCTTTAGTGTAGGAGCAATCGCTGGAGGTTCGCAATTTCGGTGTTGAGCTCTGGCCAGATGGAGCAGGAGAGGCAGTGTACGTTGGAAGTTTTAGTAGGCTAAACAAGTTCAGAGGCCAAGTGTTTGTGGTTCGTTTGAGAGGTTACCAGTGGGAGATGAGGACCAGCAAGAGCTTTCAGGGCTGGCACCTTTAGTGTAGGAGCAATCGCTGGACGTTCGCAATTTCGGTGTTGAATTTTGGCCAGATTGAGCAGGAGAGGCTGTGTACGTTGGAAGTTTTAGTCGGCTAACCAAGTTCAGAGCCCAAGTGTTTGTGGTTCGTTTGAGAGGTTACCAGTGGGAGATGAGGACCAGCAAGAGCTTTCAGGGCTGGCACCTTTAGTGTAGGAGCAATCGCTGGACGTTCGCAATTTCGGTGTTGAGCTCTGGCCAGATTGAGCAGGAGAGGCTGTGTACGTTGGAAGTTTTAGTAGGCTAAACAAGTTCAGAGCCCAAGTGTTTGTGGTTCGTTTGAGAGGTTACCAGTGGGAGATGAGGACCAGCAAGAGCTTTCAGGGCTGGCACCTTTAGTGTAGGAGCAATCGCTGGACGTTCGCAATTTCGGTGTTGAGCTCTGGCCAGATTGAGCAGGAGAGTCTGTGTACTTTGGAAGCTTTAGTAGGCTAAACAAGTTCAGAGCCCAAGTGTTTGTGGTTCGTTTGAGAGGTTACCAGTGGGAGATGAGGACCAGCAAGAGCTTTCAGGGCTGGCACCTTTAGTGTAGGAGCAATCGCTGGACGTTCGCAATTTCGGTGTTGAGCTCTGGCCAGATTGAGCAGGAGAGGGAGTGTACGTTGGAAGTTTTAGTAGGCTAAACAAGTTCAGAGGCCAAGTGTTTGTGGTTCGTTTGAGAGGTTACCAGTGGGAGATGAGGAGCAGCAACAGCTTTCAGGGCTGGCACCTTTAGTGTAGGAGCAATCGCTGGACGTTCGCAATTTCCGTGTTGAATTTTGGCCAGATTGAGCAGGAGAGGCTGTGTACGTTGGAAGTTTTAGTAGGCTAAACAAGTTGAGAGCCCAAGTGTTTGTGGTTCGTTTGAGAGGTTACCAGTGGGAGATGAGGACCAGCAAGAGCTTTCAGGGCTGGCACCTTTAGTGTAGGAGCAATCGCTGGACGTTCACAATTTCGGTGTTGAGCTCTTTCCAGATTGAGCAGGAGAGGGAGCGTACGTTGGAAGTTCTAGTAGCCTAAACAAGTTCAGAGGCCAAGTGTTTGTGGTTCATTTGAGAGGTTACCAGTGGGAGATGAGGACCAGCAAGAGCTTTCAGGGCTGCCACCTTTAGTGTAGGAGCAATCGCTGGACGTTCATAATTTCGGTATTGAATTTTGGCCAGATTGAGCAGGAGAGGCTGTGTACGTTAGAAGTTTTAGTAGCCTAAACAAATTCAGAGCCCAAGTGTTTGTGGTTCGTTTGAGAGGTTACCAGTGGGAGATGAGGACCAGCAAGAGCTTTCAGGGCTGGCACCTTTAGTGTAGGAGCAATCGCTGGACGTTCGCAATTTCGGTGTTGAGCTCTGGCCAGATTGAGCAGGAGAGGCAGTGTACGTTGGAAGTTTTAGTAGGCTAAACAAGTTCAGAGGCCAAGTGTTTGTGGTTCGTTTGAGAGGTTACCAGTGGGAGATGAGGACCAGCAAGAGCTTTCAGGGCTGGCACCTTTAGTGTAGGAGCAATCGCTGGACGTTCGCAATTTCGGTGTTGAGCTCTGGCCAGATTGAGCAGGAGAGGCTGTGTACGTTGCAAGTTTTAGTAGGCTAAACAAGTTCAGAGCCCAAGTGTTTGTGGTTCGTTTGAGAGGTTACCAGTGGGAGATGAGGACCAGCAAGAGCTTTCAGGGCTGGCACCTTTAGTGTAGGAGCAATCGCTGGACGTTCGCAATTTCGGTGTTGAGCTCTGGCCAGATTGAGCAGGAGAGGCTGTGTACGTTGGAAGTTCTAGTAGCCTAAACAAGTTCAGAGGCCAAGTGTTTGTGGTTCGTTTGAGAGGTTACCAGTTGGAGATGAGGACAAGCAAGAGCTTTCAGGGCTGGCACCTTTAGTGTAGGAGCAATCGCTGGACGTTCGCAATTTCGGTGTTTTATTTTGGCCAGATTGAGCAGGAGAGGCTGTGTACTTTGGAAGTTTTAGTAGGCTAAACAAGTTCAGAGCCCAAGTGTTTGTGGTTCGTTTGAGAGGTTACCAGTGAGAGATGAGGACCAGCAAGAGCTTTCAGGGCTGGCACCTTTAGTGTAGGAGCAATCGCCGGACGTTTGCAATTTCGGTGTTGAGCTCTTTCCAGATTGAGCAGGAGAGGGAGTGTACGTTATAAGTTTTAGTAGGCTAAAGAAATTCAGAGCCCAAGTGTTTGTGGTTCGTTTGAGAGGTTACCAGTGGGAGATGAGGACCAGCAAGAGCTTTCAGGGCTGGCACCTTTAGTGTAGGAGCAATCGCTGGACGTTCGCAATTTCGGTGTTGAGCTCTGGCCAGATTGAGCAGGAGAGGCAGTGTACATTGGAAGTTTTAGTAGGCTAAACAACTTCAGAGCCCAAGTGTTTGTGGTTCGTTTGAGAGTTTACCGGTGGGAGATGAGGACCAGCAAGAGCTTTCAGGGCTGGCACCTTTACTGTAGGAGCAATCGCTGGACGTTCGGAATTTCGGTGTTGAACTTTGGGCAGATTGAGCCAGGAGAGGGAGTGTACGTTATAAGTTTTAGTAGGCTAAAGAAATTCAGAGCCCAAGTGTTTGTGGTTCGTTTGAGAGGTTACCAGTGGGAGATGAGGACCAGCAAGAGCTTTCAGGGCTGGCACCTTTAGTGTAGGAGCAATCGCTGGACGTTCGCAATTTCGGTGTTGAGCTCTGGCCAGATTGAGCAGGAGAGGCAGTGTACGTTGGAAGTTTTAGTAGGCTAAACAAGTTCAGAGCCCAAGTGTTTGTGGTTCGTTTGAGAGGTTACCAGTGGGAGATGAGGACCAGCAAGAGCTTTCAGGGCTGGCACCTTTAGTGTAGGAGCAATCGCTGGATGTTCGCAATTTCGGTGTTGAGCTCTGGCCAGATTGAGCAGGAGAGGCTGTGTACGTTGGAAGTTTTAGTAGGCTAAACAAGTCAGAGGCCAAGTGTTTGTGGTTCGTTTGAGAGGTCACCAGTGAGAGATGAGGACCAGCAAGAGCTTTCAGGGCTGGCACCTTTAGTGTAGGAGCAATCGCTGGACGTTCGCAATTTCGGTGTTGAGCTCTGGCCAGATTGAGCAGGATAGGGAGCGTACATTGGAAGTTTTAGTAGGCTAAACAAGTTCAGAGGCCAAGTGTTTGTGGTTCGTTTGAGAGGTTACCAGTGGGAGATGAGGACCAGCAAGAGCTTTCAGGGCTGGCACCTTTAGTGTAGGAGCAATCGCTGGACGTTCGCAATTTCGGTGTTGAGCTCTGGCCAGATTGAGTAGGAGAGGCAGTGTACGTTGGAAGTTTTAGTAGGCTAAACAAGTTCAGAGGCCAAGTGTTTGTGGTTCGTTTGAGAGGTTACCAGTGGGAGATGAGGACCAGCAAGAGCTTTCAGGGCTGGCACCTTTAGTGTAGGAGCAATGGCTGGACGTTCGCAATTTCGGTGTTGAATTTTGGCCAGATTGAGCAGGAGAGGCTGTGTACGCTGGAAGTTTTAGTAGGCTAAACAAGTTCAGAGGCCAAGTGTTTGTGGTTCGTTTGAGAGGTTACCAGTGGGAGATGAGGACCAGCAAGAGCTTTCAGGGCTGGCACCTTTAGTGTAGGAGCAATCGCTGGATGTTCGGAATTTCGGTGTTGAACTTTGGGCAGATTGAGCAGGAGAGGCTGTGTACTTTGGAAGTTTTAGTAGGCTAAACAAGTTCAGAGCCCAAGTGTTTGTGGTTCGTTTGAGAGGTTACCAGTGGGAGATGAGAACCAGCAAGAGCTTTCAGGGCTGGCACCTTTAGTGTAGGAGCAATAACTGGAGGTTCGCAATTTCGGTGTTGAGCTCTGGCCAGATTGAGCAGGATAGGGAGCGTACATTGGAAGTTTTAGTAGGCTAAACAAGTTCAGAGGCCAAGTGTTTGTGGTTCGTTTGAGAGGTTACCAGTGGGAGATGAGGACCAGCAAGAGCTTTCAGGGCTGGCACCTTTAGTGTAGGAGCAATCGCTGGACGTTCGCAATTTCGGTGTTGAGCTCTGGCCAGATTGAGCAGGAGAGGCAGTGTACGCTGGAAGTTTTAGTAGGCTAAACAAGTTCAGAGGCCAAGTGTTTGCGGTTCGTTTGAGAGGTTACCAGTGGGAGATGAGGACCAGGAAGAGTTTTCAGGGCTGGCACCTTTAGTGTAGGAGCAATCGCTGGACGTTCGGAATTTCGGTGTTGAATTTTGGGCAGATTGAGCAGGAGAGGCTGTGTACGTTGGAAGTTTTAGTAGGCTAAACAAGTTCGGAGCACAAGTGTTTGTGGTTCGTTTGAGAGGTTACCAGTGGGAGATGAGAACCAGCAAGAGCTTTCAGGGCTGGCACCTTTAGTGTAGGAGCAATCGCTGGAGGTTCTCAATTTCGGTGTTGAGCTCTGGCCAGATTGAGCAGGAGAGGCTGTGTACTTTGGAAGTTTTAGTAGGCTAAACAAGTTCAGAGCCCAGGTGTTTGTGGTTCGTTTGAGAGGTTACCAGTGGGAGATGAGGACCAGCAAGAGCTTTCAGGGCTGGCACCTTTAGTGTAGGAGCATTCGTGGACGTTCGCAATTTCGGTGTTGAGCTCTGGCCAGATTGAGCAGGAGAGTCTGTGTACTTTGGAAGTTTTAGTAGGCTAAACAAGTTCAGAGGCCAAGTGTTTGTGGTTCGTTTGAGAGGTTACCAGTGGGAGATGAGGACCAGCAAGAGCTTTCAGGGCTGGCACCTTTAGTGTAGGAGCATTCGTGGACGTTCGCAATTTCGGTGTTGAGCTCTGGCCAGATTGAGCAGGAGAGGGAGTGTACGTTGGAAGTTTTAGTAGGCTAAACAAGTTCGGAGCACAAGTGTTTGTGGTTCGTTTGAGAGGTTACCAGTGGGAGATGAGGACCAGCAACAGCTTTCAGGGCTGGCACCTTTAGTGTAGGAGCAATCGCTGGACGTTCGCAATTTCGGTGTTGAGCTCTGGCCAGATTGAGCAGGAGAGTGAGTGTACGTTGGAAGTTCTAGTAGCCTAAACAAGTTCAGAGGCCAAGTGTTTGTGGTTCTTTTGAGAGGTTACCAGTGGGAGATGAGGACCAGCAAGAGCTTTCAGGGCTGCCACCTTTAGTGTAGGAGCAATCCCTGGACTTTCATAATTTCGGTGTTGAGCTCTGGCCAGATTGAGCAGGAGAGGCTGTGTACGTTAGAAGTTTTAGTAGCCTAAACAAATTCAGAGCCCAAGTGTTTGTGGTTCGTTTGAGAGGTTACCAGTGGGAGATGAGGACCAGCAAGAGCTTTCAGGGCTGGCACCTTTAGTGTAGGAGCATTCGTGGACGTTCGCAATTTCGGTGTTGAGCTCTGGCCAGATTGAGCAGGAGAGGCTGTGTACTTTGGAAGTTTTAGTAGGCTAAAACAAGTTCAGAGGCCAAGTGTTTGTGGTTCGTTTGAGAGGTTACCAGTGGGAGATGAGGACCAGCAAGAGCTTTCAGGGCTGGCACCTTTAGTGTAGGAGCAATCGCTGGACGTTCGCAATTTCGGTGTTGAGCTCTGGCCAGATTGAGCAGGAGAGGGAGCGTACGTTGGAAGTTTTAGTAGGCTAAACAAGTTCAGAGGCCAAGTGTTTGTGGTTCGTTTGAGAGGTTACCAGTGGGAGATGAGGACCAGCAAGAGCTTTCAGGGCTGGCACCTTTAGTGTAGGAGCAATCGCTGGACGTTCGCAATTTCGGTGTTGAGCTCTGGCCAGATTGAGCAGGAGAGGCAGTGTACATTGGAAGTTTTAGTAGGCTAAACAAGTTCAGAGCCCAAGTGTTTGTGGTTCGTTTGAGAGGTTACCAGTGGGAGATGAGGACCAGCAAGAGCTTTCAGGGCTGGCACCTTTAGTGAAGGAGCATTCGTGGACGTTCGCAATTTCGGTGTTGAGCTCTGGCCAGATTGAGCAGGAGAGGCTGTGTACGTTGGAAGTTTTAGTAGCCTAAACAAGTTCAGAGGCCAAGTGTTTGTGGTTCGTTTGAGAGGTTACCAGTGGGAGATGAGGACCAGCAAGAGCTTTCAGGGCTGGCACCTTTAGTGTAGGAGCATTCGTGGACGTTCGCAATTTCGGTGCTGAGCTCTGGCCAGATTGAGCAGGAGAGTCTGTGTACTTTGGAAGTTTTAGTAGGCTAAACAAGTTCAGAGGCCAAGTGTTTGTGGTTCGTTTGAGAGGTTACCAGTGGGAGATGAGGACCAGCAAGAGCTTTCAGGGCTGGCACCTTTAGTGTAGGAGCTATCGCTGGACGTTCGCAATTTCGGTGTTGAGCTCTGGCCAGATTGAGCAGGAGAGGCTGTGTACGTTGGAAGTTTTAGTAGGCTAAACAAGTTCAGAGGCCAAGTGTTTGTGGTTCGTTTGAGAGGTTACCAGTGGGAGATGAGGACCAGCAACAGCTTTCAGGGCTGGCACCTTTAGTGTAGGAGCAATCGCTGGACGTTTGCAATTTCGGTGTTGAGCTCTTTCCAGATTGAGCATGAGAGGGAGCGTACGTTGGACGTTCTAGTAGCCTAAACAAGTTCAGAGGCCAAGTGTTTGTGGTTCGTTTGAGAGGTTACCAGTGGGAGATGAGGACCAGCAAGAGCTTTCAGGGCTGCCACCTTTAGTGTAGGAGCAATCCCTGGACTTTCATAATTTCGGTGTTGAGCTCTGGCCAGATTTGAGCAGGAGAGGCTGTGTACGTTAGAAGTTTTAGTAGCCTAAACAAATTCAGAGCCCAAGTGTTTGTGGTTCGTTTGAGAGGTTACCAGTGGGAGATGAGGACCCAGCAAGAGCTTTCAGGGCTGGCACCTTTAGTGTACGAGCATTCGTGGACGTTCGCAATTTCGGTGTTGAGCTCTGGCCAGATTGAGCAGGAGAGTCTGTGTACTTTGGAAGTTTTAGTAGGCTAAACAAGTTCAGAGGCCAAGTGTTTGTGGTTCGTTTGAGAGGTTACCAGTGGGAGATGAGGACCAGCAAGAGCTTTCAGGGCTGGCACCTTTAGTGTAGGAGCAATCGCTGGACGTTCGCAATTTCGGTGTTGAGCTCTGGCCAGATTGAGCAGGAGAGGGAGCGTACGTTGGAAGTTTTAGTAGGCTAAACAAGTTCAGAGGCCAAGTGTTTGTGGTTCGTTTGAGAGGTTACCAGTGGGAGATGAGGACCAGCAAGAGGTTTCAGGGCTGGCACCTTTAGTGAAGGAGCATTCGTGGACGTTCGCAATTTCGGTGTTGAGCTCTGGCCAGATTGAGCAGGAGAGGCTGTGTACTTTGGAAGTTTTAGTAGGCTAAACAAGTTCAGAGGCCAAGTGTTTGTGTTTCGTTTGAGAGGTTACCAGTGGGAGATGAGGACCAGCAAGAGGTTTCAGGGCTGGCACCTTTAGTGTAGGAGCATTCGTGGACGTTCGCAATTTCGGTGCTGAGCTCTGGCCAGATTGAGCAGGAGAGTCTGTGTACTTTGGAAGTTTTAGTAGGCTAAACAAGTTCAGAGGCCAAGTGTTTGTGGTTCGTTTGAGAGGTTACCAGTGGGAGATGAGGACCAGCAAGAGCTTTCAGGGCTGGCACCTTTAGTGTAGGAGCTATCGCTGGACGTTTCGCAATTTCGGTGTTGAGCTCTGGCCAGATTGAGCAGGAGAGGCTGTGTACGTTGGAAGTTTTAGTAGGCTAAACAAGTTCAGAGCCCAAGTGTTTGTGTTCGTTTGAGAGGTTACCAGTGGGAGATGAGGACCAGCAACAGCTTTCAGGGCTGGCACCTTTAGTGTAGGAGCAATCGCTGGACGTTTGCAATTTCGGTGTTGAGCTCTTTCCAGATTGAGCATGAGAGGGAGCGTACGTTGGACGTTCTAGTAGCCTAAACAAGTTCAGAGGCCAAGTGTTTGTGGTTCATTTGAGAGGTTACCAGTAAGAGATGAGGACCAGCAAGAGCTTTCAGGGCTGCCACCTTTAGTGTAGGAGCAATCCCTGGACGTTCATAATTTCGGTGTTGAGCTCTGGCCAGATTGAGCAGGAGAGGCTGTGTACGTTAGAAGTTTTAGTAGCCTAAACAAATTCAGAGCCCAAGTGTTTGTGGTTCGTTTGAGAGGTTACCAGTTGGAGATGAGGACCAGCAAGAGCTTTCAGGGCTGGCACCTTTAGTGTAGGAGCAATCGCTGGATGTTCGCAATTTCGGTGTTGAGCTCTGGCCAGATTGAGCAGGAGAGGCTGTGTACGTTGGAAGTTTTAGTAGGCTAAACAGGTTCAGAGCCCAAGTGTTTGTGGTTCGTTTGAGAGATTACCAGTGGGAGATGAGGACCAGCAAGAGCATTCAGGGCTGGCACCTTTAGTGTAGGAGCAATCGCTGGACGTTCGCAATTTCGGTGTTGAGCTCTTTTCAGATTGAGCAGGAGAGTGAGTGTACGTTGGAAGTTCTAGTAGCCTAAACAAGTTCAGAGGCCAAGTGTTTGTGGTTCATTTGAGAGGTTACCAGTGGGAGATGAGGACCAGCAAGAGCTTTCAGGGCTGCCACCTTTAGTGTAGGAGCAATCCCTGGACTTTCATAATTTCGGTGTTGAGCTCTGGCCAGATTGAGCAGGAGAGGCTGTGTACGTTAGAAGTTTTAGTAGCCTAAACAAATTCAGAGCCCAAGTGTTTGTGGTTCGTTTGAGAGGTTACCAGTGGGAGATGAGGACCAGCAAGAGCTTTCAGGGCTGGCACTTTAGTGTAGGAGCATTCATGGACGTTCGCAATTTCGGTGTTGAGCTCTGGCCAGATTGAGCAGGAGAGTCTGTGTACTTTGGAAGTTTTAGTAGGCTAAACAAGTTCAGAGGCCAAGTGTTTGTGGTTCGTTTGAGAGGTTACCAGTGGGAGATGAGGACCAGCAAGAGCTTTCAGGGCTGGCACCTTTAGTGTAGGAGCAATCGCTGGACGTTCGCAATTTCGGTGTTGAGCTCTGGCCAGATTGAGCAGGAGAGGGAGCGTACGTTGGAAGTTTTAGTAGGCTAAACAAGTTCAGAGGCCAAGTGTTTGTGGTTCGTTTGAGAGGTTACCAGTGGGAGATGAGGACCAGCAAGAGCTTTCAGGGCTGGCACCTTTAGTGTAGGAGCAATCGCTGGACGTTCGCAATTTCGGTGTTGAGCTCTGGCCAGATTGAGCAGGAGAGGCAGTGTACATTGGAAGTTTTAGTAGGCTAAACAAGTTCAGAGGCCAAGTGTTTGTGGTTCGTTTGAGAGGTTACCAGTGGGAGATGAGGACCAGCAAGAGGTTTCAGGGCTGGCACCTTTAGTGTAGGAGCATTCGTGGACGTTCGCAATTTCGGTGTTGAGCTCTGGCCAGATTGAGCAGGAGAGGCTGTGTACTTTGGAAGTTTTAGTAGGCTAAACAAGTTCAGAGGCCAAGTGTTTGTGTTTCGTTTGAGAGGTTACCAGTGGGAGATGAGGACCAGCAAGAGCTTTCAGGGCTGGCACCTTTAGTGTAGGAGCATTCGTGGACGTTCGCAATTTCGGTGTTGAGCTCTGGCCAGATTGAGCAGGAGAGTCTGTGTACTTTGGAAGTTTTAGTAGGCTAAACAAGTTCAGAGGCCAAGTGTTTGTGGTTCGTTTGAGAGGTTACCAGTGGGAGATGAGGACCAGCAAGAGCTTTCAGGGCTGGCACCTTTAGTGTAGGAGCTATCGCTGGACGTTCGCAATTTCGGTGTTGAGCTCTGGCCAGATTGAGCAGGAGAGGCTGTGTACGTTGGAAGTTTTAGTAGGCTAAACAAGTTCAGAGCCCAAGTGTTTGTGGTTCGTTTGAGAGGTTACCAGTGGGAGATGAGGACCAGCAACAGCTTTCAGGGCTGGCACCTTTAGTGTAGGAGCAATCGCTGGACGTTTGCAATTTCGGTGTTGAGCTCTTTCCAGATTGAGCATGAGGAGGGAGCGTACGTTGGACGTTCTAGTAGCCTAAACAAGTTCAGAGGCCAAGTGTTTGTGGTTCATTTGAGAGGTTACCAGTAAGAGATGAGGACCAGCAAGAGCTTTCAGGGCTGGCACCTTTAGTGTAGGAGCAATCCCTGGACGTTCATAATTTCGGTGTTGAGCTCTGGCCAGATTGAGCAGGAGAGGCTGTGTACGTTAGAAGTTTTAGTAGCCTAAACAAATTCAGAGCCCAAGTGTTTGTGGTTCGTTTGAGAGGTTACCAGTTGGAGATGAGGACCAGCAAGAGCTTTCAGGGCTGGCACCTTTAGTGTAGGAGCAATCGCTGGATGTTCGCAATTTCGGTGTTGAGCTCTGGCCAGATTGAGCAGGAGAGGCTGTGTACGTTGGAAGTTTTAGTAGGCTAAACAGGTTCAGGAGCCCAAGTGTTTGTGGTTCGTTTGAGAGGTTACCAGTGGGAGATGAGGACCAGCAAGAGCTTTCAGGGCTGGCACCTTTAGTGTAGGAGCAATCGCTGGACGTTCGCAATTTCGGTGTTGAGCACTGGCCAGATTGAGCAGGAGAGGCAGTGTACGTTGGAAGTTTTAGTAGGCTAAACAAGTTCAGAGGCCAAGTGTTTGTGGTTCGTTTGAGAGGTTACCAGTGGGAGATGAGGACCAGCAAGAGCTTTCAGGGCTGGCACCTTTAGTGTGGGAGCAATCGCTGGACGTTCGCAATTTCGGTGTTGAGCTCTGGCCAGATTGAGCAGGAGAGGCAGTGTACGTTGGAAGTTTTAGTAGGCTAAACAAGTTCAGAGGCCAAGTGTTTGTGGTTTCGTTTGAGAGGTTACCAGTGGGAGATGAGGACCAGCAAGAGCTTTCAGGGCTGGCACCTTTAGTGTAGGAGCAATCGCTGGACGTTCGCAATTTCGGTGTTGAGCTCTGGCCAGATTGAGCAGGAGAGGCAGTGTACGTTGGAAGTTTTAGTAGGCTAAACAAGTTCAGAGGCCAAGTGTTTGTGGTTCGTTTGAGAGGTTACCAGTGGGAGATGAGGACCAGCAAGAGGTTTCAGGGCTGGCACCTTTAGTGAAGGAGCATTCGTGGACGTCGCAATTTCGGTGTTGAGCTCTGGCCAGATTGAGCAGGAGAGGCTGTGTACTTTGGAAGTTTTAGTAGGCTAAACAAGTTCAGAGGCCAAGTGTTTGTGTTTCGTTTGAGAGGTTACCAGTGGGAGATGAGGACCAGCAAGAGCTTTCAGGGCTGGCACCTTTAGTGTAGGAGCATTCGTGGACGTTCGCAATTTCGGTGCTGAGCTCTGGCCAGATTGAGCAGGAGAGTCTGTGTACTTTGGAAGTTTTAGTAGGCTAAACAAGTTCAGAGGCCAAGTGTTTGTGGTTCGTTTGAGAGGTTACCAGTGGGAGATGAGGACCAGCAAGAGCTTTCAGGGCTGGCACCTTTAGTGTAGGAGCTATCGCTGGACGTTCGCAATTTCGGTGTTGAGCTCTGGCCAGATTGAGCAGGAGAGGCTGTGTACGTTGGAAGTTTTAGTAGGCTAAAACAAGTTCAGAGCCCAAGTGTTTGTGGTTCGTTTGAGAGGTTACCAGTGGGAGATGAGGACCAGCAACAGCTTTCAGGGCTGGCACCTTTAGTGTAGGAGCAATCGCTGGACGTTTGCAATTTCGGTGTTGAGCTCTTTCCAGATTGAGCATTGAGAGGGAGCGTACGTTGGACGTTCTAGTAGCCTAAACAAGTTCAGAGGCCAAGTGTTTGTTGTTCATTTGAGAGGTTACCAGTAAGAGATGAGGACCAGCAAGAGCTTTCAGGGCTGGCACCTTTAGTGTAGGAGCAATCCCTGGACGTTCATAATTTCGGTGTTGAGGCTCTGGCCAGATTGAGCAGGAGAGGCTGTGTACGTTAGAAGTTTTAGTAGCCTAAACAAATTCAGAGCCCAAGTGTTTGTGGTTCGTTTGAGAGGTTACCAGTGGGAGATGAGGACCAGCAAGAGCTTTCAGGGCTGGCACCTTTAGTGTAGGAGCAATCGCTGGATGTTCGCAATTTCGGTGTTGAGCTCTGGCCAGATTGAGCAGGAGAGGCTGTGTACGTTGGAAGTTTTAGTAGGCTAAACAGGTTCAGAGCCCAAGTGTTTGTGGTTCGTTTGAGAGATTACCAGTGGGAGATGAGGACCAGCAAGAGCATTCAGGGCTGGCACCTTTAGTGTAGGAGCAATCGCTGGACGTTCGCAATTTCGGTGTTGAGCTCTGGCCAGATTGAGCAGGAGAGGCAGTGTACATTGGAAGTTTTAGTAGGCTAAACAAGTTCAGAGGCCAAGTGTTTGTGGTTCGTTTGAGAGGTTACCAGTGGGAGATGAGGACCAGCAAGAGGTTTCAGGGCTGGCACCTTTAGTGTAGGAGCATTCGTGGACGTTCGCCAATTTCGGTGTTGAGCTCTGGCCAGATTGAGCAGGAGAGGCTGTGTACTTTGGAAGTTTTAGTAGGCTAAACAATTTCAGAGGCCAAGTGTTTGTGTTTCGTTTGAGAGGTTACCAGTGGGAGATGAGGACCAGCAAGAGCTTTCAGGGCTGGCACCTTTAGTGTAGGAGCATTCGTGGACGTTCGCAATTTCGGTGTTGAGCTCTGGCCAGATTGAGCAGGAGAGGCTGTGTACTTTGGAAGTTTTAGTAGGCTAAACAAGTTCAGAGGCCAAGTGTTTGTGGTTCGTTTGAGAGGTTACCAGTGGGAGATGAGGACCAGCAAGAGCTTTCAGGGCTGGCACCTTTAGTGTAGGAGCTATCGCTGGACGTTCGCAATTTCGGTGTTGAGCTCTGGCCAGATTGAGCAGGAGAGGCTGTGTACGTTGGAAGTTTTAGTAGGCTAAACAAGTTCAGAGCCCAAGTGTTTGTGGTTCGTTTGAGAGGTTACCAGTGGGAGATGAGGACCAGCAAGAGCTTTCAGGGCTGGCACCTTTAGTGAAGGAGCATTCGTGGACGTTCGCAATTTCGGTGTTGAGCTCTGGCCAGATTGAGCAGGAGAGGCTGTGTACTTTGGAAGTTTTAGTAGGCTAAACAAGTTCAGAGGCCAAGTGTTTGTGTTTCGTTTGAGAGGTTACCAGTGGGAGATGAGACCAGCAAGAGCTTTCAGGGCTGGCACCTTTAGTGTAGGAGCATTCGTGGACGTTCGCAATTTCGGTGCTGAGCTCTGGCCAGATTGAGCAGGAGAGTCTGTGTACTTTGGAAGTTTTAGTAGGCTAAACAAGTTCAGAGGCCAAGTGTTTGTGGTTCGTTTGAGAGGTTACCAGTGGGAGATGAGGACCAGCAAGAGCTTTCAGGGCTGGCACCTTTAGTGTAGGAGCAATCGCTGGACGTTTGCAATTTCGGTGTTGAGCTCTTTCCAGATTGAGCATGAGAGGGAGCGTACGTTGGACGTTCTAGTAGCCTAAACAAGTTCAGAGGCCAAGTGTTTGTGGTTCGTTTGAGAGGTTACCAGTGGGAGATGAGGACCAGCAAGAGCTTTCAGGGCTGGCACCTTTAGTGTAGGAGCAATCGCTGGACGTTCGCAATTTCGGTGTTGAGCTCTGGCCAGATTGAGCAGGAGAGGGAGCGTACGTTGGAAGTTTTAGTAGGCTAAACAAGTTCAGAGGCAAGTGTTTGTGGTTCGTTTGAGAGGTTACCAGTGGGAGATGAGGACCAGCAAGAGCTTTCAGGGCTGGCACCTTTAGTGTAGGAGCAATCGCTGGACGTTCGCAATTTCGGTGTTGAGCTCTGGCCAGATTGAGCAGGAGAGGCAGTGTACATTGGAAGTTTTAGTAGGCTAAACAAGTTCAGAGGCCAAGTGTTTGTGGTTCGTTTGAGAGGTTACCAGTGGGAGATGAGGACCAGCAAGAGGTTTCAGGGCTGGCACCTTTAGTGTAGGAGCATTCGTGGACGTTCGCAATTTCGGTGTTGAGCTCTGGCCAGATTGAGCAGGAGAGGCTGTGTACTTTGGAAGTTTTAGTAGGCTAAACAAGTTCAGAGGCCAAGTGTTTGTGTTTCGTTTGAGAGGTTACCAGTGGGAGATGAGGACCAGCAAGAGCTTTCAGGGCTGGCACCTTTAGTGTAGGAGCATTCGTGGACGTTCGCAATTTCGGTGTTGAGCTCTGGCCAGATTGAGCAGGAGAGTCTGTGTACTTTGGAAGTTTTAGTAGGCTAAACAAGTTCAGAGGCCAAGTGTTTGTGGTTCGTTTGAGAGGTTACCAGTGGGAGATGAGGACCAGCAAGAGCTTTCAGGGCTGGCAACCTTTAGTGTAGGAGCTATCGCTGGACGTTCGCAATTTCGGTGTTGAGCTCTGGCCAGATTGAGCAGGAGAGGCAGTGTACGTTGGAAGTTTTAGTCGGGCTAAACAAGTTCAGAGGCCAAGTGTTTGTGGTTCGTTTGAGAGGTTACCAGTGGGAGATGAGGACCAGCAAGAGCTTTCAGGGCTGGCACCTTTAGTGTAGGAGCAATCGCTGGACGTTCGCAATTTCGGTGTTGAGCTCTGGCCAGATTGAGCAGGAGAGGCAGTGTACGTTGGAAGTTTTAGTAGGCTAAACAAGTTCAGAGCCCAAGTGTTTGTGGTTCGTTTGAGAGGTTACCAGTGGGAGATGAGGACCAGCAAGAGGTTTCAGGGCTGGCACCTTTAGTGAAGGAGCATTCGTGGACGTTCGCAATTTCGGTGTTGAGCTCTGGCCAGATTGAGCAGGAGAGGCTGTGTACTTTGGAAGTTTTAGTAGGCTAAACAAGTTCAGAGGCCAAGTGTTTGTGTTTCGTTTGAGAGGTTACCAGTGGGAGATGAGGACCAGCAAGAGCTTTCAGGGCTGGCACCTTTAGTGTAGGAGCATTCGTGGACGTTCGCAATTTCGGCGCTGAGCTCTGGCCAGATTGAGCAGGAGAGTCTGTGTACTTTGGAAGTTTTAGTAGGCTAAACAAGTTCAGAGGCCAAGTGTTTGTGGTTCGTTTGAGAGGTTACCAGTGGGAGATGAGGACCAGCAAGAGCTTTCAGGGCTGGCACCTTTAGTGTAGGAGCAATCGCTGGACGTTCGCAATTTCGGTGTTGAATTTTGGCCAGATTGAGCAGGAGAGGCTGTGTACGTTGGAAGTTTTAGTAGGCTAACCAAGTTCAGAGCCCAAGTGTTTGTGGTTCGTTTGAGAGGTTACCAGTGGGAGATGAGGACCAGCAAGAGGCTTTCAGGGCTGGCACCTTTAGTGTAGGAGCAATCGCTGGACGTTCGCAATTTCGGTGTTGAGCTCTGGCCAGATTGAGCAGGAGAGGCTGTGTACGTTGGAAGTTTTAGTAGGCTAAACAAGTTCAGAGCCCAAGTGTTTGTGGTTCGTTGAGAGGTTACCAGTGGGAGATGAGGACCAGCAAGAGCTTTCAGGGCTGGCACCTTTAGTGTAGGAGCAATCGCTGGACGTTCGCAATTTCGGTGTTGAGCTCTGGCCAGATTGAGCAGGAGAGGGAGCGTACGTTGGAAGTTTTAGTAGGCTAAACAAGTTCAGAGGCCAAGTGTTTGTGGTTCGTTTGAGAGGTCACCAGTGAGAGATGAGGACCAGCAAGAGCTTTCAGGGCTGGCACCTTTAGTGTAGGAGCAATCGCTGGACGTTCGCAATTTCGGTGTTGAGCTCTGGCCAGATTGAGCAGGATAGGGAGCGTACATTGGAAGTTTTAGTAGCTAAACAAGTTCAGAGGCCAAGTGTTTGTGGTTCGTTTGAGAGGTTACCAGTGGGAGATGAGGACCAGCAAGAGGTTTCAGGGCTGGCACCTTTAGTGTAGGAGCAATCGCTGGACGTTCGCAATTTCGGTGTTGAGCTCTGGCCAGATTGAGCAGGAGAGGCAGTGTACGTTGGAAGTTTTAGTAGGCTAAACAAGTTCAGAGGCCAAGTGTTTGTGGTTCGTTTGAGAGGTTACCAGTGGGAGATGAGGACCAGCAAGAGCTTTCAGGGCTGGCACCTTTAGTGTAGGAGCAATGGCTGGACGTTCGCAATTTCGGTGTTGAATTTTGGCCAGATTGAGCAGGAGAGGCTGTGTACGCTGGAAGTTTTAGTAGGCTAAACAAGTTCAGAGGCCAAGTGTTTGTGGTTCGTTTGAGAGGTTACCAGTGGGAGATGAGGACCAGCAAGAGCTTTCAGGGCTGGCACCTTTAGTGTAGGAGCAATCGCTGGATGTTCGGAATTTCGGTGTTGAATTTTGGGCAGATTGAGCAGGAGAGGCTGTGTACTTTGGAAGTTTTAGTAGGCTAAACAAGTTCAGAGGCCAAGTGTTTGTGGTTCGTTTGAGAGGTTACCAGTGGGAGATGAGAACCAGCAAGAGCTTTCAGGGCTGGCACCTTTAGTGTAGGAGCAATAACTGGAGGTTCGCAATTTCGGTGTTGAGCTCTGCCCAGATTGAGCAGGATAGGGAGCGTACATTGGAAGTTTTAGTAGGCTAAACAAGTTCAGAGGCCAAGTGTTTGTGGTTCGTTTGAGAGGTTACCAGTGGGAGATGAGGACCAGCAAGAGCTTTCAGGGCTGGCACCTTTAGTGTAGGAGCAATCGCTGGACGTTCGCAATTTCGGTGTTGAGCTCTGGCCAGATTGAGCAGGAGAGGCAGTGTACGCTGGAAGTTTTAGTAGGCTAAACAAGTTCAGAGGCCAAGTGTTTGTGGTTCGTTTGAGAGGTTACCAGTGGGAGATGAGGGACCAGGAAGAGTTTTCAGGGCTGGCACCTTTAGTGTAGGAGCAATCGCTGGACGTTCGGAATTTCGGTGTTGAATTTTGGGCAGATTGAGCAGGAGAGGCTGTGTACGTTGGAAGTTTTAGTAGGCTAAACAAGTTCGGAGCACAAGTGTTTGTGGTTCGTTTGAGAGGTTACCAGTGGGAGATGAGAACCAGCAAGAGCTTTCAGGGCTGGCACCTTTAGTGTAGGAGCAATCGCTGGAGGTTCTCAATTTCGGTGTTGAGCTCTGGCCAGATTGAGCAGGAGAGGCTGTGTACTTTGGAAGTTTTAGTAGGCTAAACAAGTTCAGAGCCCAGGTGTTTGTGGTTCGTTTGAGAGGTTACCAGTGGGAGATGAGACCAGCAAGAGCTTTCAGGGCTGGCACCTTTAGTGTAGGAGCATTCGTGGACGTTCGCAATTTCGGGTGTTGAGCTCTGGCCAGATTGAGCAGGAGAGTCTGTGTACTTTGGAAGTTTTAGTAGGCTAAACAAGTTCAGAGGCCAAGTGTTTGTGGGTTCGTTTTGAGAGGTTACCAGTGGGAGATGAGGGACCAGCAAGAGCTTTCAGGGCTGGCACCTTTAGTGTAGGAGCATTCGTGGACGTTCGCAATTTCGGTGTTGAGCTCTGGCCAGATTGAGCAGGAGAGGGAGTGTACGTTGGAAGTTTTAGTAGGCTAAACAAGTTCGGAGCACAAGTGTTTGTGGTTCGTTTGAGAGGTTACCAGTGGGAGATGAGGACCAGCAACAGCTTTCAGGGCTGGCACCTTTAGTGTAGGAGCAATCGCTGGACGTTCGCAATTTCGGTGTTGAGCTCTTTCCAGATTGAGCAGGAGAGTGAGTGTACGTTGGAAGTTCTAGTAGCCTAAACAAGTTCAGAGGCCAAGTGTTTGTGGTTCTTTTGAGAGGTTACCAGTGGGAGATGAGGACCAGCAAGAGCTTTCAGGGCTGCCACCTTTAGTGTAGGAGCAATCCCTGGACTTTCATAATTTCGGTGTTGAGCTCTGGCCAGATTGAGCAGGAGAGGCTGTGTACGTTAGAAGTTTTAGTAGCCTAAACAAATTCAGAGCCCAAGTGTTTTGTGGTTCGTTTGAGAGGTTACCAGTGGGAGATGAGGACCAGCAAGAGCTTTCAGGGCTGGCACCTTTAGTGTAGGAGCAATCGCTGGATGTTCGCAATTTCGGTGTTGAGCTCTGGCCAGATTGAGCAGGAGAGGCTGTGTACGTTGGAAGTTTAGTAGGCTAAACAGGTTCAGAGCCCAAGTGTTTGTGGTTCGTTTGAGAGGTTACCAGTGGGAGATGAGGACCAGCAAGAGCTTTCAGGGCTGGCACCTTTAGTGTAGGAGCAATCGCTGGACGTTCGCAATTTCGGTGTTGAGCACTGGCCAGATTGAGCAGGAGAGGCTGTGTACGTTGGAAGTTTTAGTAGGCTAAACAAGTTCAGAGGCCAAGTGTTTGTGGTTCGTTTGAGAGGTTACCAGTGGGAGATGAGGACCAGCAAGAGCTTTCAGGGCTGGCACCTTTAGTGTGGGAGCAATCGCTGGACGTTCGCAATTTCGGTGTTGAGCTCTGGCCAGATTGAGCAGGAGAGGCAGTGTACGTTGGAAGTTTTAGTAGGCTAAACAAGTTCAGAGGCCAAGTGTTTGTGGTTCGTTTGAGAGGTTACCAGTGGGAGATGAGGACCAGCAAGAGCTTTTCAGGGCTGGCACCTTTAGTGTAGGAGCAATCGCTGGACGTTCGCAATTTCGGTGTTGAGCTCTGGCCAGATTGAGCAGGAGAGGCAGTGTACGTTGGAAGTTTTAGTAGGCTAAACAAGTTTCAGAGGCCAAGTGTTTGTGGTTCGTTTGAGAGGTTACCAGTGGGAGATGAGGACCAGCAAGAGGTTTCAGGGCTGGCACCTTTAGTGAAGGAGCATTCGTGGACGTTCGCAATTTCGGTGTTGAGCTCTGGCCAGATTGAGCAGGAGAGGCTGTGTACTTTGGAAGTTTTAGTAGGCTAAACAAGTTCAGAGGCCAAGTGTTTGTGTTTCGTTTGAGAGGTTACCAGTGGGAGATGAGGACCAGCAAGAGCTTTCAGGGCTGGCACCTTTAGTGTAGGAGCATTCGTGGACGTTCGCAATTTCGGTGCTGAGCTCTGGCCAGATTGAGCAGGAGAGTCTGTGTACTTTGGAAGTTTTAGTAGGCTAAACAAGTTCAGAGGCCAAGTGTTTGTGGTTCGTTTGAGAGGTTACCAGTGGGAGATGAGGACCAGCAAGAGCTTTCAGGGCTGGCACCTTTAGTGTAGGAGCAATCGCTGGATGTTCGGAATTTCGGTGTTGAATTTTGGGCAGATTGAGCAGGAGAGGCTGTGTACTTTGGAAGTTTTAGTAGGCTAAACAAGTTCAGAGGCCAAGTGTTTGTGGTTCGTTTGAGAGGTTACCAGTGGGAGATGAGAACCAGCAAGAGCTTTCAGGGCTGGCACCTTTAGTGTAGGAGCAATAACTGGAGGTTCGCAATTTCGGTGTTGAGCTCTGGCCAGATTGAGCAGGATAGGGAGCGTACATTGGAAGTTTTAGTAGGCTAAACAAGTTCAGAGGCCAAGTGTTTGTGGTTCGTTTGAGAGGTTACCAGTGGGAGATGAGGACCAGCAAGAGCTTTCAGGGCTGGCACCTTTAGTGTAGGAGCAATCGCTGGACGTTCGCAATTTCGGTGTTGAGCTCTGGCCAGATTGAGCAGGAGAGGCAGTGTACGCTGGAAGTTTTAGTAGGCTAAACAAGTTCAGAGGCCAAGTGTTTGCGGTTCGTTTGAGAGGTTACCAGTGGGAGATGAGGACCAGGAAGAGTTTTCAGGGCTGGCACCTTTAGTGTAGGAGCAATCGCTGGACGTTCGGAATTTCGGTGTTGAATTTTGGGCAGATTGAGCAGGAGAGGCTGTGTACGTTGGAAGTTTTAGTAGGCTAAACAAGTTCGGAGCACAAGTGTTTGTGGTTCGTTTGAGAGGTTACCAGTGGGAGATGAGAACCAGCAAGAGCTTTCAGGGCTGGCACCTTTAGTGTAGGAGCAATCGCTGGAGGTTCTCAATTTCGGTGTTGAGCTCTGGCCAGATTGAGCAGGAGAGGCTGTGTACTTTGGAAGTTTTAGTAGGCAAAACAAGTTCAGAGCCCAGGTGTTTGTGGTTCGTTTGAGAGGTTACCAGTGGGAGATGAGGACCAGCAAGAGCTTTCAGGGCTGGCACCTTTAGTGTAGGAGCATTCGTGGACGTTCGCAATTTCGGTGTTGAGCTCTGGCCAGATTGAGCAGGAGAGTCTGTGTACTTTGGAAGTTTTAGTAGGCTAAACAAGTTCAGAGGCCAAGTGTTTGTGGTTCGTTTGAGAGGTTACCATTGGGAGATGAGGACCAGCAAGAGCTTTCAGGGCTGCACCTTTAGTGTAGGAGCATTCGTGGACGTTCGCAATTTCGGTGTTGAGCTCTGGCCAGATTGAGCAGGAGAGGGAGTGTACGTTGGAAGTTTTAGTAGGCTAAACAAGTTCGGAGCACAAGTGTTTGTGGTTCGTTTGAGAGGTTACCAGTGGGAGATGAGGACCAGCAACAGCTTTCAGGGCTGGCACCTTTAGTGTAGGAGCAATCGCTGGACGTTCGCAATTTCGGTGTTGAGCTCTTTCCAGATTGAGCAGGAGAGTGAGTGTACGTTGGAAGTTCTAGTAGCCTAAACAAGTTCAGAGGCCAAGTGTTTGTGGTTCTTTTGAGAGGTTACCAGTGGGAGATGAGGACCAGCAAGAGCTTTCAGGGCTGCCACCTTTAGTGTAGGAGCAATCCCTGGACTTTCATAATTTCGGTGTTGAGCTCTGGCCAGATTGAGCAGGAGAGGCTGTGTACGTTAGAAGTTTTAGTAGCCTAAACAAATTCAGAGCCCAAGTGTTTGTGGTTCGTTTGAGAGGTTACCAGTGGGAGATGAGGACCAGCAAGAGCTTTCAGGGCTGGCACCTTTAGGGTAGGAGCAATCGCTGGATGTTCGCAATTTCGGTGTTGAGCTCTGGCCAGATTGAGCAGGAGAGGCTGTGTACGTTGGAAGTTTTAGTAGGCTAAACAGGTTCAGAGCCCAAGTGTTTGTGGTTCGTTTGAGAGGTTACCAGTGGGAGATGAGGACCAGCAAGAGCTTTCAGGGCTGGCACCTTTAGTGTAGGAGCAATCGCTGGACGTTCGCAATTTCGGTGTTGAGCACTGGCCAGATTGAGCAGGAGAGGCAGTGTACGTTGAAGTTTTAGTAGGCTAAACAAGTTCAGAGGCCAAGTGTTTGTGGTTCGTTTGAGAGGTTACCAGTGGGAGATGAGGACCAGCAAGAGCTTTTCAGGGCTGGCACCTTTAGTGTGGGAGCAATCGCTGGACGTTCGCAATTTCGGTGTTGAGCTCTGGCCAGATTGAGCAGGAGAGGCAGTGTACGTTGGAAGTTTTAGTAGGCTAAACAAGTTCAGAGGCCAAGTGTTTGTGGTTCGTTTGAGAGGTTACCAGTGGGAGATGAGGACCAGCAAGAGCTTTCAGGGCTGGCACCTTTAGTGTAGGAGCAATCGCTGGACGTTCGCAATTTCAGTGTTGAGCTCTGGCCAGATTGAGCAGGAGAGGCAGTGTACGTTGGAAGTTTTAGTAGGCTAAACAAGTTCAGAGGCCAAGTGTTTGTGGTTCGTTTGAGAGGTTACCAGTGGGAGATGAGGACCAGCAAGAGGTTTCAGGGCTGGCACCTTTAGTGAAGGAGCATTCGTGGACGTTCGCAATTTCGGTGTTGAGCTCTGGCCAGATTGAGCAGGAGAGGCTGTGTACTTTGAAGTTTTAGTAGGCTAAACAAGTTCAGAGGCCAAGTGTTTGTGTTTCGTTTGAGAGGTTACCAGTGGGAGATGAGGACCAGCAAGAGCTTTCAGGGCTGGCACCTTTAGTGTAGGAGCATTCGTGGACGTTCGCAATTTCGGTGCTGAGCTCTGGCCAGATTGAGCAGGAGAGTCTGTGTACTTTGGAAGTTTTAGTAGGCTAAACAAGTTCAGAGCCCAAGTGTTTGTGGTTCGTTTGAGAGGTTACCAGTGGGAGATGAGGACCAGCAACAGCTTTCAGGGCTGGCACCTTTAGTGTAGGAGCAATCGCTGGACGTTTGCAATTTCGGTGTTGAGCTCTTTCCAGATTGAGCATGAGAGGGAGCGTACGTTGGACGTTCTAGTAGCCTAAACAAGTTCAGAGGCCAAGTGTTTGTTGTTCATTTGAGAGGTTACCAGTAAGAGATGAGGACCAGCAAGAGCTTTCAGGGCTGGCACCTTTAGTGTAGGAGCAATCCCTGGACGTTCATAATTTCGGTGTTGAGCTCTGGCCAGATTGAGCAGGAGAGA
>NW_026776815.1:0-49943 GCF_030936135.1 Gavia stellata | reverse complement strand
TAAACAAGTTCAGAGGGCCAAGTGTTTGTGGTTCGTTTTAGAGGTTACCAGTGGGAGATGAGGACCAGCAAGAGCTTTCAGGGCTGGCACCTTTAGTGTAGGAGCAACCGCTGGACGTTCGCAATTTCACTGTTGAGCTCTGATGAAAATTAGCGAGAGGAAGCGATGATACGTCTGGACCTTTGAGTGTCTAAAGAAGTTCAGAGGCCAAGTGTTTGTGGTTCTTTTTAGGGGTTACCAGTGGGAGATGAGGACCAGAAAGAGCTTTCAGGGCTGGCACCTTTAGTGTAGGAGCAATCGCTGGACGTTCGCAATTTCGCTGTTGAGCTCTGACGAGAGTTAGCTAGAGGAAGCAATGATACATCTGGACCTTTGAGTGTCTAAACAAGTTCAGAGGCCAAGTGTTTGTGGTTCGTTTTAGAGGTTACCAGTGGGAGATGAGGACCAGCAAGAGCTTTCAGGGCTGGCACCTTTAGTGTGGGAGCAATCGCTGGACGTTCGCAATTTCGGTGTTGAGCTCTGATGAGAATTAGCGAGAGGAAGCGAAGACACGTCTGGACCTTTGAGTGTGTAAACAAGTTCAGATGCCAAGTGTTTGTGTTTCTTTTTAGGGGTTACCAGTGGGAGCTGAGGACCAGCAAGAGCTTTCAGGGCTGGCACCTTTAGTGTAGGAGCAATCGCTGGACGTTCGCAATTTCACTGTTGAGCTCTGACAAGAATTAGCGAGAGGAAGCGATGATACGTCTGGACCTTTGAGTGTCTAAACAAGTTCAGAGGCCAAGTGTTTGTGGTTCGTTTTAGAGGTTACCAGTGGGAGATGAGGACCAGCAAGAGCTTTCAGGGCTGGCACCTTTAGTGTAGGAGCAATCGCTGGACGTTCGGAATTTCGGTGTTGAGCTCTGACGAGAATTAGCTAGAGGAAGCGATGATACGTCTGGACCTTTGAGTGTCTAAAGAAGTTCAGAGGCCAAGTGTTTGTGGTTCTTTTTAGGTGTTACCAGTGGGAGATGAGGACCAGCAAGAGCTTTCAGGGCTGGCACCTTTAGTGTAGGAGCAATCACTGGACGTTCGCAATTTTGCTGTTGAGCTCTGATGAGAATTAGCTAGAGGAAGCGAAGATACGTCTGGACCTTTGAGTGTCTAAACAAGTTCAGAGGCCAAGTGTTTGTGGTTCTTTTGAGGTGTTACCAGTGGGAGATGAGGACCAGCAAGAGCTTTCAGGGCTGGCACCTTTAGTGTAGGAGCAATCGCTGGACGTTCGCAATTTCACTGTTGAGCTCTGATGAGAATTAGCTAGAGGAAGCGAAGATACGTCTGGTCCTTTGAGTGTCTAAAGAAGTTCAGAGGCCAAGTGTTTGTGGTTCATTTTAGAGGTTAGCAGTGGGAGCTGAGGACCAGCAAGAGCTTTCAGGGCTGGCACCTTTAGTGTAGGAGCAATCGCTGGATGTTCGGAATTTCGGTGTTGAGCTCTGACGAGAATTAGCGAGAGGAAGCGATGATACCTCTGGACCTTTGAGTGTCTAAACAAGTTCAGAGGCCAAGTGTTTGTGGTTCGTTTTAGAGGTTACCAGTGGGAGATGAGGACCATCAAGAGCTTTCAGGGCTGGCACCTTTAGTGTAGGAGCAATCGCTGGACGTTCGCAATTTCGCTGTTGAGCTCTGATGAGATTTAGCTAGAGGAAGCGAAGATACGTCTGGACCTTTGAGTGTCTAAACAAGTTCAGAGGCCAAGTGTTTGTGGTTTGTTTTAGAGGTTACCAGTGGGAGATGAGGACCAGCAAGAGCTTTCAGGGCTGGCACCTTTAGTGTAGGAGCAATTGCTGGACGTTCGCAATTTCGCTGTTCAGCTCTGACGTGAATTAGTGAGAGGAAGCGATGATACGTCTGGACCTTTGAGTGCCTAAACAAGTTCAGAGGCCAAGTGTTTGTGGTTTGTTTTAGAGGTTACCAGTGGGAGATGAGGACCAGCAAGAGCTTTCAGGGCTGGCACCTTTAGTGTAGGAGCAATCGTTGGACGTTCACAATTTCGCTGTTGAGCTCTGATGAGAATTAGCGAGAGGCAGCGATGATACGTCTGGACCTTTGAGTGTCTAAACAAGTTCAGAGGCCAAGTGTTTGTGGTTCTTTTGAGGTGTCACCAGTGGGAGATGAGGACCAGCAAGAGCTTTCAGGGCTGGCACCTTGAGTGTAGGAGCAATCGCTGGACGTTCGCAATTTCGCTGTTGAGCTCTGACAAGAATTAGCGAGAGGAAGCGATGATACGTCTGGACCTTTGAGTGTCTAAACAAGTTCAGAGGGCCAAGTGTTTGTGGTTCGTTTTAGAGGTTACCAGTGGGAGATGAGGACCAGCAAGAGCTTTCAGGGCTGGCACCTTTAGTGTAGGAGCAATCGCTGGACGTTCGCAATTTCGGTGTTGATCTCTGACGAGAATTAGCGAGAGGAAGCGATGATACGTCTGGACCTTTGAGTGTGTAAACAAGTTCAGAGCCGAAGTGTTTGTGGTTCGTTTTAGAGGTTACCAGTGGGAGATGAGGACCAGCAAGAGCTTTCAGGGCTGGCACCTTTAGTGTAGGAGCAATCGCTGGACGTTCGCAATTTTGCTGTTGAGCTCTGATGAGAATTAGCTAGAGGAAGCGATGATACGTCTGGACCTTTGAGTGTCTAAACAAGTTCAGAGGCCAAGTGTTTGTGGTTCGTTTTAGAGGTTACCAGTGGGAGATGAGGACCAGCAAGAGCTTTCAGGGCTGGCACCTTTAGTGTAGGAGCAATCGCTGGACGTTCGCAATTTCACTGTTGAGCTCTGACGAGAATTAGCGAGAGGAAGCGATGATACGTCTGGACCTTTGAGTTTCTAAAGAAGTTCAGAGGCCAAGTGTTTGTGGTTCTTTTTAGGTGTTACCAGTGGGAGATGAGGACCAGCAAGAGCTTTCAGGGCTGGCACCTTTAGTGTAGGAGCAATCGCTGGACGTTCGCAATTTTGCTGTTGAGCTCTGATGAGAATTAGCTAGAGGAAGCGAAGATACGTCTGGACCTTTGAGTGTCTAAACAAGTTCAGAGGCCAAGTGTTTGTGGTTCGTTTTAGAGGTTACCAGTGGGAGATGAGGACCAGCAAGAGCTTTCAGGGCTGGCACCTTTAGTGTAGGAGCAATCGCTGGACGTTCGCAATTTTGGTGTTGAGCTCTGATGAGAATTAGCGAGAGGAAGCGAAGATACGTCTGGTCCTTTCAGTGTCTAAAGAAGTTCAGAGGCCAAGTGTTTGTGGTTCTTTTTAGGGGTTACCAGTGGGAGATGAGGACCAGCAAGAGCTTTCAGGGCTGGCACCTTTAGTGTAGGAGCAATCGCTGGACGTTCGCAATTTCGGTGTTGAGCTCTGACGAGAATTAGCTAGAGGAAGCGATGATACGTCTGGACCTTTGAGTGTCTAAACAAGTTCAGAGGCCAAGTGTTTGTGGTTCGTTTTAGAGGTTACCAGTGGGAGATGAGGACCAGCAAGAGCTTTCAGGGCTGGCACCTTTAGTGTAGGAGCAATCGCTGGACGTTCGCAATTTTGCTGTTGAGCTCTGATGAGAATTAGCGAGAGGAAGCGATGATACGTCTGGGCCTTTGAGTGTCTAAACAAGTTCAGAGGCCAAGTGTTTGTGGTTCGTTTTAGAGGTTACCAGTGGGAGATGAGGACCAGCAAGAGCTTTCAGGGCTGGCACCTTTAGTGTGGGAGCAATTGCTGGACGTTCGCAATTTCGCTGTTCAGCTCTGTGGTGAATTAGTGAGAGAAAGCGATGATACATCTGGACCTTTGAGTGCCTAAACAAGTTCAGAGGCCAAGTGTTTGTGGTTCATTTTAGAGGTTAGCAGTGGGAGCTGAGGACCAGCAAGAGCTTTCAGGGCTGGCACCTTTAGTGTAGGAGCAATCGCTGGACGTTCGCAATTTCGATGTTGAGCTGTGATGAGAATTAGCGAGAGGAAGCGATGATACGTCTGGACCTTTGAGTGTCTAAACAAGTTCAGAGGCCAAGTGTTTGTGGTTTGTTTTAGAGGTTACCAGTGGGAGATGAGGACCAGAAAGAGCTTTCAGGGCTGGCACCTTTAGTGTAGGAGCAATCGCTGGACGTTCGGAATTTTGGTGTTGAGCTCTGACGAGAATTAGCTAGAGGAAGCGATGATACGTCTGGACCTTTGAGTGTCTAAAGAAGTTTAGAGGCCAAGTGTTTGTGTTTCTTTTTAGGGGTTACCAGTGGGAGATGAGGACCAGCAAGAGCTTTCAGGGCTGGCACCTTTAGTGTAGGAGCAATCGCTGGACGTTCAAAATTTCCCTGTTGAGCTCTGATGAGAATTAGCGAGAGGAAGCGATGATACGTCTGGACCTTTGAGTGTCTAAACAAGTTCAGAGGCCAAGTGTTTGTGGTTCGTTTTAGAGGTTACCAGTGGGAGATGAGGACCAGCAAGAGCTTTCAGGGCTGGCACCTTTAGTGTAGGAGCAATCGCTGGACGTTCGCAATTTTGGTGTTGAGCTCTGACGAGAATTAGCGAGAGGAAGCGATGATACGTCTGGACCTTTGAGTTTCTAAAGAAGTTCAGAGGCCAAGTGTTTGTGGTTCTTTTTAGGTGTTACCAGTGGGAGATGAGGACCAGCAAGAGCTTTCAGGGCTGGCACCTTTAGTGTAGGAGCAATCGCTGGACGTTCGGAATTTTGCTGTTGAGCTCTGATGAGAATTAGCGAGAGGAAGCGATGATACGTCTGGACCTTTGAGTGTCTAAACAAGTTCAGAGGCCAAGTGTTTGTGGTTCGTTTTAGAGGTTACCAGTGGGAGATGAGGACCAGCAAGAGCTTTCAGGGCTGGCACCTTTATTGTAGGAGCAATCGCTGGACGTTCGCAATTTCGCTGTTGAGCTCTGATGAGATTTAGCTAGAGGAAGCGAAGATACGTCTGGACCTTTGAGTGTCTAAACAAGTTCAGAGCCCAAGTGTTTGTGGTTTGTTTTAGAGGTTTCCAGTGGGAGATGAGGACCAGCAAGAGCTTTCAGGGCTGGCACCTTTAGTGTAGGAGCAATTGCTGACGTTCGCAATTTCGCTGTTCAGCTCTGACGTGAATTAGTGAGAGGAAGCGATGATACGTCTGGACCTTTGAGTGTCTAAACAAGTTCAGAGGCCAAGTGTTTGTGGTTTGTTTTAGAGGTTACCAGTGGGAGATGAGGACCAGCAAGAGCTTTCAGGGCTGGCACCTTTAGTGTAGGAGCAATCGCTGGACGTTCGCATTTCGGTGTTGAGCTCTGATGAGAATTAGCGAGAGGAAGCGATGATACGTCTGGACCTTTGAGTGTCTAAACAAGTTCAGAGGCCAAGTGTTTGTGGTTCGTTTTAGAGGTTACCAGTGGGAGATGAGGACCAGCAAGAGCTTTCAGGGCTGGCACCTTTAGTGTAGGAGCAATCGCTGGACGTTCGCAATTTCGCTGTTGAGCTCTGACAAGAATTAGCGAGAGGAAGCGATGATACGTCTGGACCTTTGAGTGTCTAAACAAGTTCAGAGGGCCAAGTGTTTGTGGTTCGTTTTAGAGGTTACCAGTGGGAGATGAGGACCAGCAAGAGCTTTCAGGGCTGGCACCTTTAGTGTAGGAGCAATCGCTGGGACGTTCGCAATTTCGGTGTTGATCTCAAACGAGAATTAGCGAGAGGAAGCGATGATACGTCTGGACCTTTGAGTGTGTAAACAAGTTCAGAGCCGAAGTGTTTGTGGTTCGTTTTAGAGGTTACCAGTGGGAGATGAGGACCAGCAAGAGCTTCAGGGCTGGCACCTTTAGTGTAGGAGCAATCGCTGGACGTTCGCAATTTTGCTGTTGAGCTCTGATAGTGAGTTAGCGAGAGGAAGCGATGATACGTCTGGACCTTTGAGTGTCTAAACAAGTTCAGAGGCCAAGTGTTTGTGGGTTCGTTTTAGAGGTTAGCAGTGGGAGAGAGGACCAGCAAGAGCTTTCAGGGCTGGCACCTTTAGTGTAGGAGCAATCGCTGGACGTTCGCAATTTCACTGTTGAGCTCTGACGAGAATTAGCGAGAGGAAGCGATGATACGTCTGGACCTTTGAGTTTCTAAAGAAGTTCAGAGGCCAAGTGTTTGTGGTTCTTTTTAGGTGTTACCAGTGGGAGATGAGGACCAGCAAGAGCTTTCAGGGCTGGCACCTTTAGTGTAGGAGCAATCACTGGACGTTCGCAATTTCACTGTTGAGCTCTGACGAGAGTTAGCTAGAGGAAGCGATGATACGTCTGGACCCTTTGAGTGTCTAAACAAGTTCAGAGGCCAAGTGTTTGTGGTTTGTTTTAGAGGTTAGCAGTGGGAGATGAGGACCAGCAAGAGCTTTCAGGGCTGGCACCTTCTGTGTAGGAGCAATCGCTGGACGTTCACAATTTCGGTGTTGAGCTCTGACGAGAATTAGCGAGAGGAAGCGAAGACACGTCTGGACCTTTGAGTGTCTAAACAAGTTCAGAGCCCAAGCATTTGAGGTTCGTTTTAGAGGTTACCAGTGGGAGATGAGGACCAGCAAGAGCTTTCAGGGCTGGCACCTTTAGTGTAGGAGCAATCGTTGGACTTTCGCAATTTCGGTGTTGAGCTCTGATGAGAATTAGCGAGAGGAAGCGAAGATACGTCTGGACCTTTGAGTGTCTAAACAAGTTCAGAGCCCAAGCATTTGTGGTTCGTTTTAGAGGTTACCAGTGGGAGATGAGGACCAGCAAGAGCTTTCATGGCTGGCACCCTTTAGTGTAGGAGCAATCGCTGGACGTTTGCAATTTCGGTGTTTGAGCTCTGATGAGAATTAGCGAGAGGAAGCGATGATACGTCTGGACCTTTGAGTTGTCTAAACAAGTTCAGAGGCCAAGTCGTTTGTGGTTCGTTTTAGAGGTTACCAGTGGGAGATGAGGACCAGCAAGAGCTTTCAGGGCTGGCACCTTTAGTGTAGGTGCAATCGCTGGACGTTCGCAATTTCGGTGTTGAGCTCTGACGTGAATTAGTGAGAGGATGAGATGATATGTCTGGACCTTTGAGTGTCTAAACAAGTTCAGAGGCCAAGTGTTTGTGGTTCGTTTTAGAGGTTACCAGTGGGAGATGAGGACCAGCAAGAGCTTTCAGGGCTGGCACCTTTAGTGTAGGAGCAATCACTGGACGTTCGCAATTTCGGTGTTGAGCTCTGATGTGAATTAGTGAGAGGATGAGATGATACCTCTGGGCCTTTGAGTGTCTAAACAAGTTCAAGGCCAAGTGTTTGTGGTTCGTTTTAGAGGTTACCAGTGGAGATGAGGACAGCAAGAGCTTTCAGGGCTGGCACCTTTAGTGTAGGAGCAATCGCTGGACGTTCGCAATTTCGCTGTTGAGCTCTGATGAGAAATAGCGAGAGGAAGCGATGATACGTCTGGACCTTTGAATGTCTAAACAAGTTCAGAGCCGAAGTGTTTGTGGTTCATTTTAGAGGTTACCAGTGGGAGATGATGACCAGCAAGAGCTTTCAGGGCTGGCACCTTTAGTGTAGGAGCAATCGCTGGACGTTTGCAATTTCGGTGTTGAGCTCTGATGAGAATTAGCGAGAGGAAGCGAAGATACGTCTGGACCTTTGAGTGTCTAAACAAGTTCAGAGCCGAAGCATTTGTAGTTCGTTTTAGAGGTTACCAGTGGGAGATGAGGGCCAGCAAGAGCTTTCAGGGCTGGCACCTTTAGTGTAGGAGCAATCGCTGGACGTTTGCAATTTCGGTGTTGAGCTCTGATGAGAATTAGCGAGAGGAAGCGATGATACGTCTGGACCTTTGAGTGTCTAAACAAGTTCAGAGCCGAAGTGTTTGTGGTTCGTTTTAGAGGTTACCAGTGGGAGATGAGGACCAGCAAGAGCTTTCAGGGCTGGCACCTTCTGTGTAGGAGCAATCGCTGGACGTTCGCAATTTCGGTTTTGAGCTCTGACGTGAATTAGTGAGAGGAAGCGATGATACCTCTGGACCTTTGAGTGTCTAAACAAGTTCAAGGCCAAGTGTTTGTGGTTCGTTTTAGGTGTTACTAGTGGGAGATGAGGACCAGCAAGAGCTTTCAGGGCTGGCACCTTAAAGTGTAGGAGCAATCGGTGGACGTTCGCAATTTCGGTGTTGAGCTCTGATGAGAATTAGCGAGAGGAAGCGATGATATGTCTGGACCTTTCAGTGTCTAAACAAGTTCAGAGCCCAAGTGTTTGTGGTTCGTTTTAGAGGTTACCAGTGGGAGATGAGGAGCAGCAAGAGCTTTCAGGGCTGGCACCTTTAGTGTAGGAGCAATCGCTGGACGTTCGCAATTTCGGTGTTGAGACTCTGATGAGAATTAGCGAGAGGAAGCGATGATACGTCTGGACCTTTGAGTGTCTAAACAAGTTCAGAGGCCAAGTGTTTGTGGTTCGTTTTAGAGGTTACCAGTGGGAGATGAGGACCAGCAAGAGCTTTCAGGGCTGGCACCTTTAGTGTAGGAGCAATTGCTGGACGTTCGCAATTTCACTGTTCAGCTCTGTGGTGAATTAGTGAGAGGAAGCGATGATACATCTGGACCTTTGAGTGCCTAAACAAGTTCAGAGGCCAAGTGTTTGTGGTTCATTTTAGAGGTTAGCAGTGGGAGCTGAGGACCAGCAAGAGCTTTCAGGGCTGGCACCTTTAGTGTAGGAGCAATCGCTGGACGTTCTCAATTTCGCTGTTGAGCTGTGATGAGAATTAGCGAGAGGAAGCGATGATACGTCTGGACCTTTGAGTGTCTAAAGAAGTTCAGAGCCGAAGTGTTTGTGGTTTGTTTTAGAGGTTACCAGTGGGAGATGAGGACCAGCAAGAGCTTTCAGGGCTGGCACCTTTAGTGTAGGAGCAATCGCTGGACGTTCGCAATTTCACTGTTGAGCTCTGATGAGAATTAGCTAGACGAAGCAAAGATACGTCTGGTCCTTTGAGTGTCTAAACAAGTTCAGAGCCCAAGTGTTTGTGGTTCGTTTTAGAGGTTACCAGTGGGAGATGAGGACCAGCAAGAGCTTTCAGGGCTGGCACCTTTAGTGTAGGAGCAATTGCTGGACGTTCAAAATTTCCCTGTTGAGCTCTGACAAGAACTAGCGAGAGGAAGCGATGATACCTCTGGACCTTTGAGTGTCTAAAGAAGTTCAGAGGGCCAAGTGTTTGTGGTTCGTTTTAGAGGTTACCAGTGGGAGATGAGGACCAGCAAGAGCTTTCAGGGCTGGCACCTTTAGTGTAGGAGCAATCGTTGGACGTTCACAATTTCGCTGTTGAGCTCTGATGAGAATTAGCGAGAGGCAGCGATGATACGTCTGGACCTTTGAGTGTCTAAACAAGTTCAGAGGCCAAGTGTTTGTGGTTCTTTTGAGGTGTCACCAGTGGGAGATGAGGACCAGCAAGAGCTTTCAGGGCTGGCACCTTTAGTGTAGGAGCAATCGCTGGACGTTCGCAATTTCGGTGTTGAGCTCTGACGAGAATTAGCGAGAGGAAGCGATGATACGTCTGGACCTTTGAGTGTGTAAACAAGTTCAGAGCCGAAGTGTTTGTGGTTCGTTTTAGAGGTTAGCAGTGGGAGATGAGGACCAGCAAGAGCTTTCAGGGCTGGCACCTTTAGTGTAGGAGCAATCGCTGGACGTTCGCTATTTTGCTGTTGAGCTCTGATGAGAATTAGCTAGAGGAAGCGATGATACGTCTGGACCTTTGAGTGTCTAAACAAGTTCAGAGGCCAAGTGTTTGTGGTTCGTTTTAGAGGTTACCAGTGGGAGATGAGGACCAGCAAGAGCTTTCAGGGCTGGCACCTTTAGTGTAGGAGCAATCGCTGGACGTTCGCAATTTCACTGTTGAGCTCTGACGAGAATTAGCGAGAGGAAGCGATGATACGTCTGGACCTTTGAGTTTCTAAAGAAGTTCAGAGGCCAAGTGTTTGTGGTTCTTTTTAGGTGTTACCAGTGGGAGATGAGGACCAGCAAGAGCTTTCAGGGCTGGCACCTTTAGTGTAGGAGCAATCACTGGACGTTCGCAATTTTGCTGTTGAGCTCTGATGAGAATTAGCTAGAGGAAGCGATGATACGTCTGGACCTTTGAGTGTCTAAACAAGTTCAGAGGCCAAGTGTTTGTGGTTCGTTTTAGAGGTTACCAGTGGGAGATGAGGACCAGCAAGAGCTTTCAGGGCTGGCACCTTTAGTGTAGGAGCAATCGCTGGACGTTCGCAATTTTGGTGTTGAGCTCTGATGAGAATTAGCGAGAGGAAGCGAAGATACGTCTGGTCCTTTCAGTGTCTAAAGAAGTTCAGAGGCCAAGTGTTTGTGGTTCTTTTTAGGGGTTACCAGTGGGAGATGAGGACCAGCAAGAGCTTTCAGGGCTGGCACCTTTAGTGTAGGAGCAATCGCTGGACGTTCGCAATTTCGGTGTTGAGCTCTGATGAGAATTAGCTAGAGGAAGCGATGATACGTCTGGACCTTTGAGTGTCTAAACAAGTTCAGAGGCCAAGTGTTTGTGGTTCGTTTTAGAGGTTACCAGTGGGAGATGAGGACCAGCAAGAGCTTTCAGGGCTGGCACCTTTAGTGTAGGAGCAATCGCTGGACGTTCGCAATTTTGCTGTTGAGCTCTGATGAGAATTAGCTAGAGGAAGCGATGATACGTCTGGACCTTTGAGTGTCTAAACAAGTTCAGAGGCCAAGTGTTTGTGGTTCTTTTTCGGGGTTACCAGTGGGAGATGAGGACCAGCAAGAGCTTTCAGGGCTGGCACCTTTAGCGTAGGAGCAATCGCTGGATGTTCGGAATTTCGGTGTTGAGCTCTGACGAGAATTAGCGAGAGGAAGCGATGATACCTCTGGACCTTTGAGTGTCTAAACAAGTTCAGAGGCCAAGTGTTTGTGGTTCGTTTTAGAGGTTACCAGTGGGAGATGAGGACCATCAAGAGCTTTCAGGGCTGGCACCTTTAGTGTAGGAGCAATCGCTGGACGTTCGCAATTTCGCTGTTGAGCTCTGATGAGATTTAGCTAGAGGAAGCTAAGATACGTCTGGACCTTTGAGTGTCTAAACAAGTTCAGAGGCCAAGTGTTTGTGGTTTGTTTTAGAGGTTACCAGTGGGAGATGAGGACCAGCAAGAGCTTTCAGGGCTGGCACCTTTAGTGTAGGAGCAATTGCTGGACGTTCGCAATTTCGCTGTTCAGCTCTGACGTGAATTAGTGAGAGGAAGCGATGATACGTCTGGACCTTTGAGTGTCTAAACAAGTTCAGAGGCCAAGTGTTTGTGGTTTGTTTTAGAGGTTACCAGTGGGAGATGAGGACCAGCAAGAGCTTTCAGGGCTGGCACCTTTAGTGTAGGAGCAATCGTTGGACGTTCACAATTTCGCTGTTGAGCTCTGATGAGAATTAGCGAGAGGCAGCGATGATACGTCTGGACCTTTGAGTGTCTAAACAAGTTCAGAGGCCAAGTGTTTGTGGTTCTTTTGAGGTGTCACCAGTGGGAGATGAGGACCAGCAAGAGCTTTCAGGGCTGGCACCTTTAGTGTAGGAGCAATCGCTGGACGTTCGCAATTTCACTGTTGAGCTCTGACGAGAATTAGCGAGAGGAAGCGATGATACGTCTGGACCTTTGAGTGTCTAAACAAGTTCAGAGGGCCAAGTGTTTGTGGTTCGTTTTAGAGGTTACCAGTGGGAGATGAGGACCAGCAAGAGCTTTCAGGGCTGGCACCTTTAGTGTAGGAGCAATCGCTGGACGTTCGCAATTTTGCTGTTGAGCTCTGATGAGAATTAGCTAGAGGAAGCGATGATACGTCTGGACCTTTGAGTGTCTAAACAAGTTCAGAGGCCAAGTGTTTGTGGTTCGTTTTAGAGGTTACCAGTGGGAGATGAGGACCAGCAAGAGCTTTCAGGGCTGGCACCTTTAGTGTAGGAGCAATCGCTGGACGTTCGCAATTTCACTGTTGAGCTCTGACGAGAATTAGCGAGAGGAAGCGATGATACGTCTGGACCTTTGAGTTTCTAAAGAAGTTCAGAGGCCAAGTGTTTGTGGTTCTTTTTAGGTGTTACCAGTGGGAGATGAGGACCAGCAAGAGCTTTCAGGGCTGGCACCTTTAGTGTAGGAGCAATCACTGGACGTTCGCAATTTTGCTGTTGAGCTCTGATGAGAATTAGCTAGAGGAAGCGAAGATACGTCTGGACCTTTGAGTGTCTAAACAAGTTCAGAGCCCAAGTGTTTGTGGTTCGTTTTAGAGGTTACCAGTGGGAGATGAGGACCAGCAAGAGCTTTCAGGGCTGGCACCTTTAGTGTAGGAGCAATCGCTGGACGTTCGCAATTTTGGTGTTGAGCTCTGATGAGAATTAGCGAGAGGAAGCGAAGATACGTCTGGTCCTTTCAGTGTCTAAAGAAGTTCAGAGGCCAAGTGTTTGTGGTTCTTTTTAGGGGTTACCAGTGGGAGATGAGGACCAGCAAGAGCTTTCAGGGCTGGCACCTTTAGTGTAGGAGCAATCGCTGGACGTTCGCAATTTCGGTGTTGAGCTCTGACGAGAATTAGCTAGAGGAAGCGATGATACGTCTGGACCTTTGAGTGTCTAAACAAGTTCAGAGGCCAAGTGTTTGTGGTTCGTTTTAGAGGTTACCAGTGGGAGATGAGGACCAGCAAGAGCTTTCAGGGCTGGCACCTTTAGTGTAGGAGCAATCGCTGGACGTTCGCAATTTTGCTGTTGAGCTCTGATGAGAATTAGCTAGAGGAAGCGATGATACGTCTGGACCTTTGAGTGTCTAAACAAGTTCAGAGGCCAAGTGTTTGTGGTTCGTTTTAGAGGTTACCAGTGGGAGATGAGGACCAGCAAGAGCTTTCAGGGCTGGCACCTTTAGTGTGGGAGCAATTGCTGGACGTTCGCAATTTCGCTGTTCAGCTCTGTGGTGAATTAGTGAGAGGAAGCGATGATACATCTGGACCTTTGAGTGCCTAAACAAGTTCAGAGGCCAAGTGTTTGTGGTTCATTTTAGAGGTTAGCAGTGGGAGCTGAGGACCAGCAAGAGCTTTCAGGGCTGGCACCTTTAGTGTAGGAGCAATCGCTGGACGTTCGCAATTTCGATGTTGAGCTGTGATGAGAATTAGCGAGAGGAAGCGATGATACGTCTGGACCTTTGAGTGTCTAAACAAGTTCAGAGGCCAAGTGTTTGTGGTTTGTTTTAGAGGTTACCAGTGGGAGATGAGGACCAGCAAGAGCTTTCAGGGCTGGCACCTTTAGTGTAGGAGCAATCGCTGGACGTTCGCAATTTTGGTGTTGAGCTCTGATGAGAATTAGCTAGAGGAAGCGAAGATACGTCTGGTCCTTTGAGTGTCTAAAGAAGTTCAGAGCGCAAGTGTTTGTGGTTCTTTTTAGGGGTTACCAGTGGGAGATGAGGACCAGAAAGAGCTTTCAGGGCTGGCACCTTTAGTGTAGGAGCAATCGCTGGACGTTCGGAATTTTGGTGTTGAGCTCTGACGAGAATTAGCTAGAGGAAGCGATGATACGTCTGGACCTTTGAGTGTCTAAAGAAGTTTAGAGGCCAAGTGTTTGTGTTTCTTTTTAGGGGTTACCAGTGGGAGATGAGGACCAGCAAGAGCTTTCAGGGCTGGCACCTTTAGTGTAGGAGCAATCGCTGGACGTTCAAAATTTCCCTGTTGAGCTCTGATGAGAATTAGCGAGAGGAAGCGATGATACGTCTGGACCTTTGAGTGTCTAAACAAGTTCAGAGGCCAAGTGTTTGTGGTTCGTTTTAGAGGTTACCAGTGGGAGATGAGGACCAGCAAGAGCTTTCAGGGCTGGCACCTTTAGTGTAGGAGCAATCGCTGGACGTTCGCAATTTTGGTGTTGAGCTCTGACGAGAATTAGCGAGAGGAAGCGATGATACGTCTGGACCTTTGAGTTTCTAAAGAAGTTCAGAGGCCAAGTGTTTGTGGTTCTTTTTAGGTGTTACCAGTGGGAGATGAGGACCAGCAAGAGCTTTCAGGGCTGGCACCTTTAGTGTAGGAGCAATCGCTGGACGTTCGGAATTTTGGTGTTGAGCTCTGATGAGAATTAGCGAGAGGAAGCGATGATACGTCTGGACCTTTGAGTGTCTAAACAAGTTCAGAGGCCAAGTGTTTGTGGTTCGTTTTAGAGGTTACCAGTGGGAGATGAGGACCAGCAAGAGCTTTCAGGGCTGGCACCTTTATTGTAGGAGCAATCGCTGGACGTTCGCAATTTCGCTGTTGAGCTCTGATGAGATTTAGCTAGAGGAAGCGAAGATACGTCTGGACCTTTGAGTGTCTAAACAAGTTCAGAGCCCAAGTGTTTGTGGTTTGTTTTAGAGGTTACCAGTGGGAGATGAGGACCAGCAAGAGCTTTCAGGGCTGGCACCTTTAGTGTAGGAGCAATTGCTGGACGTTCGCAATTTCGCTGTTCAGCTCTGACGTGAATTAGTGAGAGGAAGCGATGATACGTCTGGACCTTTGAGTGTCTAAACAAGTTCAGAGGCCAAGTGTTTGTGGTTTGTTTTAGAGGTTACCAGTGGGAGATGAGGACCAGCAAGAGCTTTCAGGGCTGGCACCTTTAGTGTAGGAGCAATTGCCGGCCGTTCACAATTTCGCTGTTGAGCTCTGATGAGAATTAGCGAGAGGAAGCGATGATACGTCTGGACCTTTGAGTGTCTAAACAAGTTCAGAGGCCAAGTGTTTGTGGTTCGTTTTAGAGGTTACCAGTGGGAGATGAGGACCAGCAAGAGCTTTCAGGGCTGGCACCTTTAGTGTAGGAGCAATCGCTGGACGTTCGCAATTTCGCTGTTGAGCTCTGACAAGAATTAGCGAGAGGAAGCGATGATACGTCTGGACCTTTGAGTGTCTAAACAAGTTCAGAGGGCCAAGTGTTTGTGGTTCGTTTTAGAGGTTACCAGTGGGAGATGAGGACCAGCAAGAGCTTTCAGGGCTGGCACCTTTAGTGTAGGAGCAATCGCTGGACGTTCGCAATTTCGGTGTTGATCTCTGACGAGAATTAGCGAGAGGAAGCGATGATACGTCTGGACCTTTGAGTGTGTAAACAAGTTCAGAGCCGAAGTGTTTGTGGTTCGTTTTAGAGGTTACCAGTGGGAGATGAGGACCAGCAAGAGCTTTCAGGGCTGGCACCTTTAGTGTAGGAGCAATCGCTGGACGTTCGCAATTTTGCTGTTGAGCTCTGATGAGAATTAGCTAGAGGAAGCGATGATACGTCTGGACCTTTGAGTGTCTAAACAAGTTCAGAGGCCAAGTGTTTGTGGTTCGTTTTAGAGGTTAGCAGTGGGAGATGAGGACCAGCAAGAGCTTTCAGGGCTGGCACCTTTAGTGTAGGAGCAATCGCTGGACGTTCGCAATTTCACTGTTGAGCTCTGACGAGAATTAGCGAGAGGAAGCGATGATACGTCTGGACCTTTGAGTTTCTAAAGAAGTTCAGAGGCCAAGTGTTTGTGGTTCTTTTTAGGTGTTACCAGTGGGAGATGAGGACCAGCAAGAGCTTTCAGGGCTGGCACCTTTAGTGTAGGAGCAATCACTGGACGTTCGCAATTTTGCTGTTGAGCTCTGATGAGAATTAGCTAGAGGAAGCGAAGATACGTCTGGACCTTTGAGTGTCTAAACAAGTTCAGAGGCCAAGTGTTTGTGGTTGTTTTGAGGTGTTACCAGTGGGAGATGAGGACCAGCAAGAGCTTTCAGGGCTGGCACCTTTAGTGTAGGAGCAATCGCTGGACGTTCGCAATTTCACTGTTGAGCTCTGATGAGAATTAGCTAGAGGAAGCGAAGATACGTCTGGTCCTTTCAGTGTCTAAAGAAGTTCAGAGGCCAAGTGTTTGTGGTTCATTTTAGAGGTTACCAGTGGGAGATGAGGACCAGCAAGAGCTTTCAGGGCTGGCACCTTTAGTGTAGGAGCAATCGCTGGATGTTCGGAATTTCGGTGTTGAGCTCTGACGAGAATTAGCGAGAGGAAGCGATGATACCTCTGGACCTTTGAGTGTCTAAACAAGTTCAGAGCCCAAGTGTTTGTGGTTCGTTTTAGAGGTTACCAGTGGGAGATGAGGACCATCAAGAGCTTTCAGGGCTGGCACCTTTAGTGTAGGAGCAATCGCTGGACGTTCGCAATTTCGCTGTTGAGCTCTGATGAGATTTAGCTAGAGGAAGCGAAGATACGTCTGGACCTTTGAGTGTCTAAACAAGTTCAGAGGCCAAGTGTTTGTGGTTTGTTTTAGAGGTTACCAGTGGGAGATGAGGACCAGCAAGAGCTTTCAGGGCTGGCACCTTTAGTGTAGGAGCAATTGCTGGACGTTCGCAATTTCGCTGTTCAGCTCTGACGTGAATTAGTGAGAGGAAGCGATGATACGTCTGGACCTTTGAGTGTCTAAACAAGTTCAGAGGCCAAGTGTTTGTGGTTTGTTTTAGAGGTTACCAGTGGGAGATGAGGACCAGCAAGAGCTTTCAGGGCTGGCACCTTTAGTGTAGGAGCAATCGTTGGACGTTCACAATTTCGCTGTTGAGCTCTGATGAGAATTAGCGAGAGGCAGCGATTATACGTCTGGACCTTTGAGTGTCTAAACAAGTTCAGAGGCCAAGTGTTTGTGGTTCTTTTGAGGTGTCACCAGTGGGAGATGAGGACCAGCAAGAGCTTTCAGGGCTGGCACCTTTAGTGTAGGAGCAATCGCTGGACGTTCGCAATTTCGCTGTTGAGCTCTGACAAGAATTAGCGAGAGGAAGCGATGATACGTCTGGACCTTTGAGTGTCTAAACAAGTTCAGAGGGCCAAGTGTTTGTGGTTCGTTTTAGAGGTTACCAGTGGGAGATGAGGACCAGCAAGAGCTTTCAGGGCTGGCACCTTTAGTGTAGGAGCAATCGCTGGACGTTCGCAATTTCGGTGTTGATCTCTGACGAGAATTAGCGAGAGGAAGCGATGATACGTCTGGACCTTTGAGTGTGTAAACAAGTTCAGAGCCGAAGTGTTTGTGGTTCATTTTAGAGGTTACCAGTGGGAGATGAGGACCAGCAAGAGCTTTCAGGGCTGGCACCTTTAGTGTAGGAGCAATCGCTGGACGTTCGCAATTTTGCTGTTGAGCTCTGATGAGAATTAGCTAGAGGAAGCGATGATACGTCTGGACCTTTGAGTGTCTAAACAAGTTCAGAGGCCAAGTGTTTGTGGTTCGTTTTAGAGGTTACCAGTGGGAGATGAGGACCAGCAAGAGCTTTCAGGGCTGGCACCTTTAGTGTAGGAGCAATCGCTGGACGTTCGCAATTTCACTGTTGAGCTCTGACGAGAATTAGCGAGAGGAAGCGATGATACGTCTGGACCTTTGAGTTTCTAAAGAAGTTCAGAGGCCAAGTGTTTGTGGTTCTTTTTAGGTGTTACCAGTGGGAGATGAGGACCAGCAAGAGCTTTCAGGGCTGGCACCTTTAGTGTAGGAGCAATCACTGGACGTTCGCAATTTTGCTGTTGAGCTCTGATGAGAATTAGCTAGAGGAAGCGAAGATACGTCTGGACCTTTGAGTGTCTAAACAAGTTCAGAGGCCAAGTGTTTGTGGTTCGTTTTAGAGGTTACCAGTGGGAGATGAGGACCAGCAAGAGCTTTCAGGGCTGGCACCTTTAGTGTAGGAGCAATCGCTGGACGTTCGCAATTTTGGTGTTGAGCTCTGATGAGAATTAGCGAGAGGAAGCGAAGATACGTCTGGTCCTTTGAGTGTCTAAACAAGTTCAGAGGCCAAGTGTTTGTGGTTCTTTTTAGGGGTTACCAGTGGGAGATGAGGACCAGCAAGAGCTTTCAGGGCTGGCACCTTTAGTGTAGGAGCAATCGCTGGACGTTCGCAATTTCGGTGTTGAGCTCTGATGAGAATTAGCTAGAGGAAGCGATGATACGTCTGGACCTTTGAGTGTCTAAACAAGTTCAGAGCCCAAGTGTTTGTGGTTCGTTTTAGAGGTTACCAGTGGGAGATGAGGACCAGCAAGAGCTTTCAGGGCTGGCACCTTTAGTGTAGGAGCAATCGCTGGACGTTCGCAATTTTGCTGTTGAGCTCTGATGAGAATTAGCTAGAGGAAGCGATGATACGTCTGGACCTTTGAGTGTCTAAACAAGTTCAGAGGCCAAGTGTTTGTGGTTCGTTTTAGAGGTTACCAGTGGGAGATGAGGACCAGCAAGAGCTTTCAGGGCTGGCACCTTTAGTGTGGGAGCAATTGCTGGACGTTCGCAATTTCGCTGTTCAGCTCTGTGGTGAATTAGTGAGAGGAAGCGATGATACATCTGGACCTTTGAGTGCCTAAACAAGTTCAGAGGCCAAGTGTTTGTGGTTCTTTTTAGGGGTTACCAGTGGGAGATGAGGACCAGCAAGAGCTTTCAGGGCTGGCACCTTTAGTGTAGGAGCAATCGCTGGACGTTCGCAATTTCGATGTTGAGCTGTGATGAGAATTAGCGAGAGGAAGCGATGATACGTCTGGACCTTTGAGTGTCTAAACAAGTTCAGAGGCCAAGTGTTTGTGGTTTGTTTTAGAGGTTACCAGTGGGAGATGAGGACCAGCAAGAGCTTTCAGGGCTGGCACCTTTAGTGTAGGAGCAATCGCTGGACGTTCGCAATTTTGCTGTTGAGCTCTGATGAGAATTAGCTAGAGGAAGCGAAGATACGTCTGGTCCTTTGAGTGTCTAAAGAAGTTCAGAGCCCAAGTGTTTGTGGTTCTTTTTAGGGGTTACCAGTGGGAGATGAGGACCAGAAAGAGCTTTCAGGGCTGGCACCTTTAGTGTAGGAGCAATCGCTGGACGTTCGGAATTTCGGTGTTGAGCTCTGACGAGAATTAGCTAGAGGAAGCGATGATACGTCTGGACCTTTGAGTGTCTAAACAAGTTTAGAGGCCAAGTGTTTGTGTTTCTTTTTAGGGGTTACCAGTGGGAGATGAGGACCAGCAAGAGCTTTCAGGGCTGGCACCTTTAGTGTAGGAGCAATCGCTGGACGTTCAAAATTTCCCTGTTGAGCTCTGATGAGAATTAGCGAGAGGAAGCGATGATACGTCTGGACCTTTGAGTGTCTAAACAAGTTCAGAGGCCAAGTGTTTGTGGTTCGTTTTAGAGGTTACCAGTGGGAGATGAGGACCAGCAAGAGCTTTCAGGGCTGGCACCTTTAGTGTAGGAGCAATCGCTGGACGTTCGCAATTTTGATGTTGAGCTCTGACGAGAATTAGCGAGAGGAAGCGATGATACGTCTGGACCTTTGAGTTTCTAAAGAAGTTCAGAGGCCAAGTGTTTGTGGTTCTTTTTAGGTGTTACCAGTGGGAGATGAGGACCAGCAAGAGCTTTCAGGGCTGGCACCTTTAGTGTAGGAGCAATCGCTGGACGTTCGCAATTTCACTGTTGAGCTCTGACGAGAATTAGCGAGAGGAAGCGATGATACGTCTGGACCTTTGAGTGTCTAAACAAGTTCAGAGGCCAAGTGTTTGTGGTTCGTTTTAGAGGTTACCAGTGGGAGATGAGGACCAGCAAGAGCTTTCAGGGCTGGCACCTTTAGTGTAGGAGCAATCGCTGGACGTTCGCAATTTCGGTGTTGATCTCTGACGAGAATTAGCGAGAGGAAGCGATGATACGTCTGGACCTTTGAGTGTGTAAACAAGTTCAGAGCCGAAGTGTTTGTGGTTCGTTTTAGAGGTTACCAGTGGGAGATGAGGACCAGCAAGAGCTTTCAGGGCTGGCACCTTTAGTGTAGGAGCAATCGCTGGACGTTCGCAATTTTGCTGTTGAGCTCTGATGAGAATTAGCTAGAGGAAGCGATGATACGTCTGGACCTTTGAGTGTCTAAACAAGTTCAGAGGCCAAGTGTTTGTGGTTCGTTTTAGAGGTTACCAGTGGGAGATGAGGACCAGCAAGAGCTTTCAGGGCTGGCACCTTTAGTGTAGGAGCAATCGCTGGACGTTCGCAATTTCACTGTTGAGCTCTGACGAGAATTAGCGAGAGGAAGCGATGATACGTCTGGACCTTTGAGTTTCTAAAGAAGTTCAGAGGCCAAGTGTTTGTGGTTCTTTTTAGGTGTTACCAGTGGGAGATGAGGACCAGCAAGAGCTTTCAGGGCTGGCACCTTTAGTGTAGGAGCAATCACTGGACGTTCGCAATTTTGCTGTTGAGCTCTGATGAGAATTAGCTAGAGGAAGCGAAGATACGTCTGGACCTTTGAGTGTCTAAACAAGTTCAGAGGCCAAGTGTTTGTGGTTCGTTTTAGAGGTTACCAGTGGGAGATGAGGACCAGCAAGAGCTTTCAGGGCTGGCACCTTTAGTGTAGGAGCAATCGCTGGACGTTCGCAATTTTGGTGTTGAGCTCTGATGAGAATTAGCGAGAGGAAGCGAAGATACGTCTGGTCCTTTGAGTGTCTAAACAAGTTCAGAGGCCAAGTGTTTGTGGTTCTTTTTAGGGGTTACCAGTGGGAGATGAGGACCAGCAAGAGCTTTCAGGGCTGGCACCTTTAGTGTAGGAGCAATCGCTGGACGTTCGCAATTTCGGTGTTGAGCTCTGATGAGAATTAGCTAGAGGAAGCGATGATACGTCTGGACCTTTGAGTGTCTAAACAAGTTCAGAGGCCAAGTGTTTGTGGTTCGTTTTAGAGGTTAGCAGTGGGAGATGAGGACCAGCAAGAGCTTTCAGGGCTGGCACCTTTAGTGTAGGAGCAATCGCTGGACGTTCGCAATTTTGCTGTTGAGCTCTGATGAGAATTAGCTAGAGGAAGCGATGATACGTCTGGACCTTTGAGTGTCTAAACAAGTTCAGAGGGCCAAGTGTTTGTGGTTCGTTTTAGAGGTTACCAGTGGGAGATGAGGACCAGCAAGAGCTTTCAGGGCTGGCACCTTTAGTGTGGGAGCAATTGCTGGACGTTCGCAATTTCGCTGTTCAGCTCTGTGGTGAATTAGTGAGAGGAAGCGATGATACATCTGGACCTTTGAGTGCCTAAACAAGTTCAGAGGCCAAGTGTTTGTGGTTCATTTTAGAGGTTAGCAGTGGGAGCTGAGGACCAGCAAGAGCTTTCAGGGCTGGCACCTTTAGTGTAGGAGCAATCGCTGGACGTTCGCAATTTCGATGTTGAGCTGTGATGAGAATTAGCGAGAGGAAGCGATGATACGTCTGGACCTTTGAGTGTCTAAACAAGTTCAGAGGCCAAGTGTTTGTGGTTTGTTTTAGAGGTTACCAGTGGGAGATGAGGACCAGCAAGAGCTTTCAGGGCTGGCACCTTTAGTGTAGGAGCAATCGCTGGACGTTCGCAATTTTGGTGTTGAGCTCTGATGAGAATTAGATAGAGGAAGCGAAGATACGTCTGGTCCTTTGAGTGTCTAAAGAAGTTCAGAGCCCAAGTGTTTGTGGTTCTTTTTAGGGGTTACCAGTGGGAGATGAGGACCAGAAAGAGCTTTCAGGGCTGGCACCTTTAGTGTAGGAGCAATCGCTGGACGTTCGGAATTTCGGTGTTGAGCTCTGACGAGAATTAGCTAGAGGAAGCGATGATACGTCTGGACCTTTGAGTGTCTAAAGAAGTTTAGAGGCCAAGTGTTTGTGTTTCTTTTTAGGGGTTACCAGTGGGAGATGAGGACCAGCAAGAGCTTTCAGGGCTGGCACCTTTAGTGTAGGAGCAATCGCTGGACGTTCAAAATTTCCCTGTTGAGCTCTGATGAGAATTAGCGAGAGGAAGCGATGATACGTCTGGACCTTTGAGTGTCTAAACAAGTTCAGAGCCCAAGTGTTTGTGGTTCGTTTTAGAGGTTACCAGTGGGAGATGAGGACCAGCAAGAGCTTTCAGGGCTGGCACCTTTAGTGTAGGAGCAATCGCTGGACGTTCGCAATTTTGGTGTTGAGCTCTGACGAGAATTAGCGAGAGGAAGCGATGATACGTCTGGACCTTTGAGTTTCTAAAGAAGTTCAGAGGCCAAGTGTTTGTGGTTCTTTTTAGGTGTTACCAGTGGGAGATGAGGACCAGCAAGAGCTTTCAGGGCTGGCACCTTTAGTGTAGGAGCAATCGCTGGACGTTCGGAATTTTGGTGTTGAGCTCTGATGAGAATTAGCGAGAGGAAGCGATGATACGTCTGGACCTTTGAGTGTCTAAACAAGTTCAGAGGCCAAGTGTTTGTGGTTCGTTTTAGAGGTTACCAGTGGGAGATGAGGACCAGCAAGAGCTTTCAGGGCTGGCACCTTTATTGTAGGAGCAATCGCTGGACGTTCGCAATTTCGCTGTTGAGCTCTGATGAGATTTAGCTAGAGGAAGCGAAGATACGTCTGGACCTTTGAGTGTCTAAACAAGTTCAGAGCCCAAGTGTTTGTGGTTTGTTTTAGAGGTTACCAGTGGGAGATGAGGACCAGCAAGAGCTTTCAGGGCTGGCACCTTTAGTGTAGGAGCAATTGCTGGACGTTCGCAATTTCGCTGTTCAGCTCTGACGTGAATTAGTGAGAGGAAGCGATGATACGTCTGGACCTTTGAGTGTCTAAACAAGTTCAGAGGCCAAGTGTTTGTGGTTTGTTTTAGAGGTTACCAGTGGGAGATGAGGACCAGCAAGAGCTTTCAGGGCTGGCACCTTTAGTGTAGGAGCAATTGCCGGCCGTTCACAATTTCGCTGTTGAGCTCTGATGAGAATTAGCGAGAGGAAGCGATGATACGTCTGGACCTTTGAGTGTCTAAACAAGTTCAGAGGCCAAGTGTTTGTGGTTCGTTTTAGAGGTTACCAGTGGGAGATGAGGACCAGCAAGAGCTTTCAGGGCTGGCACCTTTAGTGTAGGAGCAATCGCTGGACGTTCGCAATTTCGCTGTTGAGCTCTGACAAGAATTAGCGAGAGGAAGCGATGATACGTCTGGACCTTTGAGTGTCTAAACAAGTTCAGAGGGCCAAGTGTTTGTGGTTCGTTTTAGAGGTTACCAGTGGGAGATGAGGACCAGCAAGAGCTTTCAGGGCTGGCACCTTTAGTGTAGGAGCAATCGCTGGACGTTCGCAATTTCGGTGTTGATCTCTGACGAGAATTAGCGAGAGGAAGCGATGATACGTCTGGACCTTTGAGTGTGTAAACAAGTTCAGAGCCGAAGTGTTTGTGGTTCGTTTTAGAGGTTACCAGTGGGAGATGAGGACCAGCAAGAGCTTTCAGGGCTGGCACCTTTAGTGTAGGAGCAATCGCTGGACGTTCGCAATTTTGCTGTTGAGCTCTGATGAGAATTAGCTAGAGGAAGCGATGATACGTCTGGACCTTTGAGTGTCTAAACAAGTTCAGAGGCCAAGTGTTTGTGGTTCGTTTTAGAGGTTAGCAGTGGGAGATGAGGACCAGCAAGAGCTTTCAGGGCTGGCACCTTTAGTGTAGGAGCAATCGCTGGACGTTCGCAATTTCACTGTTGAGCTCTGACGAGAATTAGCGAGAGGAAGCGATGATACGTCTGGACCTTTGAGTTTCTAAAGAAGTTCAGAGGCCAAGTGTTTGTGGTTCTTTTTAGGTGTTACCAGTGGGAGATGAGGACCAGCAAGAGCTTTCAGGGCTGGCACCTTTAGTGTAGGAGCAATCACTGGACGTTCGCAATTTTGCTGTTGAGCTCTGATGAGAATTAGCTAGAGGAAGCGAAGATACGTCTGGACCTTTGAGTGTCTAAACAAGTTCAGAGGCCAAGTGTTTGTGGTTCGTTTTAGAGGTTACCAGTGGGAGATGAGGACCAGCAAGAGCTTTCAGGGCTGGCACCTTTAGTGTAGGAGCAATCGCTGGACGTTCGCAATTTTGGTGTTGAGCTCTGATGAGAATTAGCGAGAGGAAGCGAAGATACGTCTGGTCCTTTGAGTGTCTAAAGAAGTTCAGAGGCCAAGTGTTTGTGGTTCTTTTTAGGGGTTACCAGTGGGAGATGAGGACCAGCAAGAGCTTTCAGGGCTGGCACCTTTAGTGTAGGAGCAATCGCTGGACGTTCGCAATTTTGCTGTTGAGCTCTGATGAGAATTAGCTAGAGGAAGCGATGATACGTCTGGACCTTTGAGTGTCTAAACAAGTTCAGAGGCCAAGTGTTTGTGGTTCGTTTTAGAGGTTACCAGTGGGAGATGAGGACCAGCAAGAGCTTTCAGGGCTGGCACCTTTAGTGTGGGAGCAATTGCTGAACGTTCGCAATTTCGCTGTTCAGCTCTGTGGTGAATTAGTGAGAGGAAGCGATGATACATCTGGACCTTTGAGTGCCTAAACAAGTTCAGAGGCCAAGTGTTTGTGGTTCATTTTAGAGGTTAGCAGTGGGAGCTGAGGACCAGCAAGGGCTTTCAGGGCTGGCACCTTTAGTGTAGGAGCAATCGCTGGACGTTCAAAATTTCCCTGTTGAGCTCTGATGAGAATTAGCGAGAGGAAGCGATGATACGTCTGGACCTTTGAGTGTCTAAACAAGTTCAGAGGCCAGGTGTTTGTGGTTTGTTTTAGAGGTTACCAGTGGGAGATGAGGACCAGCAAGAGCTTTCAGGGCTGGCACCTTTAGTGTAGGAGCAATCGCTGGACGTTCGCAATTTTGCTGTTGAGCTCTGATGAGAATTAGCTAGAGGAAGCGATGATACGTCTGGACCTTTGAGTGTCTAAACAAGTTCAGAGGCCAAGTGTTTGTGGTTCGTTTTAGAGGTTACCAGTGGGAGATGAGGACCAGCAAGAGCTTTCAGGGCTGGCACCTTTAGTGTAGGAGCAATCGCTGGACGTTCGCAATTTCGGTGTTGATCTCTGACGAGAATTAGCGAGAGGAAGCGATGATACGTCTGGACCTTTGAGTGTGTAAACAAGTTCAGAGCCGAAGTGTTTGTGGTTCGTTTTAGAGGTTACCAGTGGGAGATGAGGACCAGCAAGAGCTTTCAGGGCTGGCACCTTTAGTGTAGGAGCAATCGCTGGACGTTCGCAATTTTGCTGTTCAGCTCTGTGGTGAATTAGCTAGAGGAAGCGATGATACGTCTGGACCTTTGAGTGTCTAAAGAAGTTTAGAGGCCAAGTGTTTGTGTTTCTTTTTAGGGGTTACCAGTGGGAGATGAGGAGCAGCAAGAGCTTTCAGGGCTGGCACCTTTAGTGTAGGAGCAATCGCTGGACGTTCAAAATTTCCCTGTTGAGCTCTGATGAGAATTAGCGAGAGGAAGCGATGATACGTCTGGACCTTTGAGTGTCTAAACAAGTTCAGAGGCCAAGTGTTTGTGGTTCGTTTTAGAGGTTACCAGTGGGAGATGAGGACCAGCAAGAGCTTTCAGGGCTGGCACCTTTAGTGTAGGAGCAATCGCTGGACGTTCGCAATTTTGGTGTTGAGCTCTGATGAGAATTAGCGAGAGGAAGCGATGATACGTCTGGACCTTTGAGTTTCTAAAGAAGTTCAGAGGCCAAGTGTTTGTGGTTCTTTTTAGGTGTTACCAGTGGGAGATGAGGACCAGCAAGAGCTTTCAGGGCTGGCACCTTTAGTGTAGGAGCAATCGCTGGACGTTCGCAATTTCGGTGTTGAGCTCTGATGAGAATTAGCGAGAGGAAGCGATGATACGTCTGGACCTTTGAGTGTCTAAACAAGTTCAGAGGCCAAGTGTTTGTGGTTCGTTTTAGAGGTTACCAGTGGGAGATGAGGACCAGCAAGAGCTTTCAGGGCTGGCACCTTTAGTGTAGGAGCAATCGCTGGACGTTCGCAATTTCACTGTTGAGCTCTGACGAGAATTAGCGAGAGGAAGCGATGATACGTCTGGACCTTTGAGTTTCTAAAGAAGTTCAGAGGCCAAGTGTTTGTGGTTCTTTTTAGGTGTTACCAGTGGGAGATGAGGACCAGCAAGAGCTTTCAGGGCTGGCACCTTTAGTGTAGGAGCAATCACTGGACGTTCGCAATTTTGGTGTTGAGCTCTGATGAGAATTAGCGAGAGGAAGCGAAGATACGTCTGGACCTTTGAGTGTCTAAACAAGTTCAGAGGCCAAGTGTTTGTGGTTCGTTTTAGAGGTTACCAGTGGGAGATGAGGACCAGCAAGAGCTTTCAGGGCTGGCACCTTTAGTGTAGGAGCAATTGCTGGACGTTCGCAATTTTGGTGTTGAGCTCTGATGAGAATTAGCTAGAGGAAGCGAAGATACGTCTGGTCCTTTGAGTGTCTAAAGAAGTTCAGAGGCCAAGTGTTTGTGTTTCTTTTTAGGGGTTACCAGTGGGAGATGAGGACCAGCAAGAGCTTTCAGGGCTGGCACCTTTAGTGTAGGAGCAATCGCTGGACGTTCGCAATTTCGGTGTTGACCTCTGACGAGAATTAGCTAGAGGAAGCGATGATACGTCTGGACCTTTGAGTGTCTAAACAAGTTCAGAGGCCAACTGTTTGTGGTTCGTTTTAGAGGTTACCAGTGGGAGATGAGGACCAGCAAGAGCTTTCAGGGCTGGCACCTTTAGTGTAGGAGCAATCGCTGGACGTTCGCAATTTCGGTGTTGAGCTCTGAGGAGATTTAGCGAGAGGAAGCGATGATACGTCTGGTCCTTTGAGTGTCTAAACAAGTTCAGAGGCCAAGTGTTTGTGGTTTGTTTTAGAGGTTACCAGTGGGAGATGAGGACCAGCAAGAGCTTTCAGGGCTGGCACCTTTAGTGTAGGAGCAATTGCTGGACGTTCGCAATTTCGCTGTTCAGCTCTGACGTGAATTAGTGAGAGGAAGCGATGATACGTCTGGACCTTTGAGTGTCTAAACAAGTTCAGAGGCCAAGTGTTTGTGGTTTGTTTTAGAGGTTACCAGTGGGAGATGAGGACCAGCAAGAGCTTTCAGGGCTGGCACCTTTAGTGTAGGAGCAATCGCTGGACGTTCGCAATTTCGCTGTTGAGCTCTGATGAGAATTAGCGAGAGGAAGCGATGATACGTCTGGACCTTTGAGTGTCTAAACAAGTTCAGAGGCCAAGTGTTTGTGGTTCGTTTTAGAGGTTACCAGTGGGAGATGAGGATCAGCAAGAGCTTTCAGGGCTGGCACCTTTAGTGTAGGAGCAATCGCTGGACGTTCGCAATTTCGGTGTTGAGCTCTGACGAGAATTAGCGAGAGGAAGCGATGATACGTCTGGACCTTTGAGTGTCTAAACAAGTTCAGAGGCCAAGTGTTTGTGGTTCGTTTTAGAGGTTACCAGTGGGAGATGAGGACCAGCAAGAGCTTTCAGGGCTGGCACCTTTAGTGTGGGAGCAATTGCTGGACGTTCGCAATTTCGCTGTTCAGCTCTGTGGTGAATTAGTGAGAGGAAGCGATGATACATCTGGACCTTTGAGTGCCTAAACAAGTTCAGAGGCCAAGTGTTTGTGGTTCATTTTAGAGGTTAGCAGTGGGAGCTGAGGACCAGCAAGAGCTTTCAGGGCTGGCACCTTTAGTGTAGGAGCAATCGCTGGACGTTCAAAATTTCCCTGTTGAGCTCTGATGAGAATTAGCGAGAGGAAGCGATGATACGTCTGGACCTTTGAGTGTCTAAACAAGTTCAGAGGCCAAGTGTTTGTGGTTTGTTTTAGAGGTTACCAGTGGGAGATGAGGACCAGCAAGAGCTTTCAGGGCTGGCACCTTTAGTGTAGGAGCAATCGCTGGACGTTCGCAATTTTGCTGTTGAGCTCTGATGAGAATTAGCTAGAGGAAGCGATGATACGTCTGGACCTTTGAGTGTCTAAACAAGTTCAGAGGCCAAGTGTTTGTGGTTCGTTTTAGAGGTTACCAGTGGGAGATGAGGACCAGCAAGAGCTTTCAGGGCTGGCACCTTTAGTGTAGGAGCAATCGCTGGACGTTCGCAATTTCGGTGTTGATCTCTGACGAGAATTAGCGAGAGGAAGCGATGATACGTCTGGACCTTTGAGTGTGTAAACAAGTTCAGAGCCAAAGTGTTTGTGGTTCGTTTTAGAGGTTACCAGTGGGAGATGAGGACCAGCAAGAGCTTTCAGGGCTGGCACCTTTAGTGTAGGAGCAATCGCTGGACGTTCGCAATTTTGCTGTTCAGCTCTGTGGTGAATTAGCTAGAGGAAGCGATGATACGTCTGGACCTTTGAGTGTCTAAAGAAGTTTAGAGGCCAAGTGTTTGTGTTTCTTTTTAGGGGTTACCAGTGGGAGATGAGGAGCAGCAAGAGCTTTCAGGGCTGGCACCTTTAGTGTAGGAGCAATCGCTGGACGTTCAAAATTTCCCTGTTGAGCTCTGATGAGAATTAGCGAGAGGAAGCGATGATACGTCTGGACCTTTGAGTGTCTAAACAAGTTCAGAGGCCAAGTGTTTGTGGTTCGTTTTAGAGGTTACCAGTGGGAGATGAGGACCAGCAAGAGCTTTCAGGGCTGGCACCTTTAGTGTAGGAGCAATCGCTGGACGTTCGCAATTTTGGTGTTGAGCTCTGATGAGAATTAGCGAGAGGAAGCGATGATACGTCTGGACCTTTGAGTTTCTAAAGAAGTTCAGAGGCCAAGTGTTTGTGGTTCTTTTTAGGTGTTACCAGTGGGAGATGAGGACCAGCAAGAGCTTTCAGGGCTGGCACCTTTAGTGTAGGAGCAATCGCTGGACGTTCGCAATTTCGGTGTTGAGCTCTGATGAGAATTAGCGAGAGGAAGCGATGATACGTCTGGACCTTTGAGTGTCTAAACAAGTTCAGAGGCCAAGTGTTTGTGGTTCGTTTTAGAGGTTACCAGTGGGAGATGAGGACCAGCAAGAGCTTTCAGGGCTGGCACCTTTAGTGTAGGAGCAATCGCTGGACGTTCGCAATTTCACTGTTGAGCTCTGACGAGAATTAGCGAGAGGAAGCGATGATACGTCTGGACCTTTGAGTTTCTAAAGAAGTTCAGAGGCCAAGTGTTTGTGGTTCTTTTTAGGTGTTACCAGTGGGAGATGAGGACCAGCAAGAGCTTTCAGGGCTGGCACCTTTAGTGTAGGAGCAATCACTGGACGTTCGCAATTTTGGTGTTGAGCTCTGATGAGAATTAGCGAGAGGAAGCGAAGATACGTCTGGACCTTTGAGTGTCTAAACAAGTTCAGAGGCCAAGTGTTTGTGGTTCGTTTTAGAGGTTACCAGTGGGAGATGAGGACCAGCAAGAGCTTTCAGGGCTGGCACCTTTAGTGTAGGAGCAATTGCTGGACGTTCGCAATTTTGGTGTTGAGCTCTGATGAGAATTAGCTAGAGGAAGCGAAGATACGTCTGGTCCTTTGAGTGTCTAAAGAAGTTCAGAGGCCAAGTGTTTGTGTTTCTTTTTAGGGGTTACCAGTGGGAGATGAGGACCAGCAAGAGCTTTCAGGGCTGGCACCTTTAGTGTAGGAGCAATCGCTGGACGTTCGCAATTTCGGTGTTGACCTCTGACGAGAATTAGCTAGAGGAAGCGATGATACGTCTGGACCTTTGAGTGTCTAAACAAGTTCAGAGGCCAACTGTTTGTGGTTCGTTTTAGAGGTTACCAGTGGGAGATGAGGACCAGCAAGAGCTTTCAGGGCTGGCACCTTTAGTGTAGGAGCAATCGCTGGACGTTCGGAATTTCGGTGTTGAGCTCTGAGGAGATTTAGCGAGAGGAAGCGATGATACGTCTGGTCCTTTGAGTGTCTAAACAAGTTCAGAGGCCAAGTGTTTGTGGTTTGTTTTAGAGGTTACCAGTGGGAGATGAGGACCAGCAAGAGCTTTCAGGGCTGGCACCTTTAGTGTAGGAGCAATTGCTGGACGTTCGCAATTTCGCTGTTCAGCTCTGACGTGAATTAGTGAGAGGAAGCGATGATACGTCTGGACCTTTGAGTGTCTAAACAAGTTCAGAGGCCAAGTGTTTGTGGTTTGTTTTAGAGGTTACCAGTGGGAGATGAGGACCAGCAAGAGCTTTCAGGGCTGGCACCTTTAGTGTAGGAGCAATCGCTGGACGTTCGCAATTTCGCTGTTGAGCTCTGATGAGAATTAGCGAGAGGAAGCGATGATACGTCTGGACCTTTGAGTGTCTAAACAAGTTCAGAGGCCAAGTGTTTGTGGTTCGTTATAGAGGTTACCAGTGGGAGATGAGGACCAGCAAGAGCTTTCAGGGCTGGCACCTTTAGTGTAGGAGCAATCGCTGGACGTTCGCAATTTCGGTGTTGAGCTCTGACGAGAATTAGCGAGAGGAAGCGATGATACGTCTGGACCTTTGAGTGTCTAAACAAGTTCAGAGGCCAAGTGTTTGTGGTTCGTTTTAGAGGTTACCAGTGGGAGATGAGGACCAGCAAGAGCTTTCAGGGCTGGCACCTTTAGTGTGGGAGCAATTGCTGGACGTTCGCAATTTCGCTGTTCAGCTCTGTGGTGAATTAGTGAGAGGAAGCGATGATACATCTGGACCTTTGAGTGCCTAAACAAGTTCAGAGGCCAAGTGTTTGTGGTTCATTTTAGAGGTTAGCAGTGGGAGCTGAGGACCAGCAAGAGCTTTCAGGGCTGGCACCTTTAGTGTAGGAGCAATCGCTGGACGTTCAAAATTTCCCTGTTGAGCTCTGATGAGAATTAGCGAGAGGAAGCGATGATACGTCTGGACCTTTGAGTGTCTAAACAAGTTCAGAGGCCAAGTGTTTGTGGTTTGTTTTAGAGGTTACCAGTGGGAGATGAGGACCAGCAAGAGCTTTCAGGGCTGGCACCTTTAGTGTAGGAGCAATCGCTGGACGTTCGCAATTTTGCTGTTGAGCTCTGATGAGAATTAGCTAGAGGAAGCGATGATACGTCTGGACCTTTGAGTGTCTAAACAAGTTCAGAGGCCAAGTGTTTGTGGTTCGTTTTAGAGGTTACCAGTGGGAGATGAGGACCAGCAAGAGCTTTCAGGGCTGGCACCTTTAGTGTAGGAGCAATCGCTGGACGTTCGCAATTTCGGTGTTGATCTCTGACGAGAATTAGCGAGAGGAAGCGATGATACGTCTGGACCTTTGAGTGTGTAAACAAGTTCAGAGCCAAAGTGTTTGTGGTTCGTTTTAGAGGTTACCAGTGGGAGATGAGGACCAGCAAGAGCTTTCAGGGCTGGCACCTTTAGTGTAGGAGCAATCGCTGGACGTTCGCAATTTTGCTGTTCAGCTCTGTGGTGAATTAGCTAGAGGAAGCGATGATACGTCTGGACCTTTGAGTGTCTAAAGAAGTTTAGAGGCCAAGTGTTTGTGTTTCTTTTTAGGGGTTACCAGTGGGAGATGAGGAGCAGCAAGAGCTTTCAGGGCTGGCACCTTTAGTGTAGGAGCAATCGCTGGACGTTCAAAATTTCCCTGTTGAGCTCTGATGAGAATTAGCGAGAGGAAGCGATGATACGTCTGGACCTTTGAGTGTCTAAACAAGTTCAGAGGCCAAGTGTTTGTGGTTCGTTTTAGAGGTTACCAGTGGGAGATGAGGACCAGCAAGAGCTTTCAGGGCTGGCACCTTTAGTGTAGGAGCAATCGCTGGACGTTCGCAATTTTGGTGTTGAGCTCTGATGAGAATTAGCGAGAGGAAGCGATGATACGTCTGGACCTTTGAGTTTCTAAAGAAGTTCAGAGGCCAAGTGTTTGTGGTTCTTTTTAGGTGTTACCAGTGGGAGATGAGGACCAGCAAGAGCTTTCAGGGCTGGCACCTTTAGTGTAGGAGCAATCGCTGGACGTTCGCAATTTCGGTGTTGAGCTCTGATGAGAATTAGCGAGAGGAAGCGATGATACGTCTGGACCTTTGAGTGTCTAAACAAGTTCAGAGGCCAAGTGTTTGTGGTTCGTTTTAGAGGTTACCAGTGGGAGATGAGGACCAGCAAGAGCTTTCAGGGCTGGCACCTTTAGTGTAGGAGCAATCGCTGGACGTTCGCAATTTCACTGTTGAGCTCTGACGAGAATTAGCGAGAGGAAGCGATGATACGTCTGGACCTTTGAGTTTCTAAAGAAGTTCAGAGGCCAAGTGTTTGTGGTTCTTTTTAGGTGTTACCAGTGGGAGATGAGGACCAGCAAGAGCTTTCAGGGCTGGCACCTTTAGTGTAGGAGCAATCACTGGACGTTCGCAATTTTGGTGTTGAGCTCTGATGAGAATTAGCGAGAGGAAGCGAAGATACGTCTGGACCTTTGAGTGTCTAAACAAGTTCAGAGGCCAAGTGTTTGTGGTTCGTTTTAGAGGTTACCAGTGGGAGATGAGGACCAGCAAGAGCTTTCAGGGCTGGCACCTTTAGTGTAGGAGCAATTGCTGGACGTTCGCAATTTTGGTGTTGAGCTCTGATGAGAATTAGCTAGAGGAAGCGAAGATACGTCTGGTCCTTTGAGTGTCTAAAGAAGTTCAGAGGCCAAGTGTTTGTGTTTCTTTTTAGGGGTTACCAGTGGGAGATGAGGACCAGCAAGAGCTTTCAGGGCTGGCACCTTTAGTGTAGGAGCAATCGCTGGACGTTCGCAATTTCGGTGTTGACCTCTGACGAGAATTAGCTAGAGGAAGCGATGATACGTCTGGACCTTTGAGTGTCTAAACAAGTTCAGAGGCCAACTGTTTGTGGTTCGTTTTAGAGGTTACCAGTGGGAGATGAGGACCAGCAAGAGCTTTCAGGGCTGGCACCTTTAGTGTAGGAGCAATCGCTGGACGTTCGCAATTTCGGTGTTGAGCTCTGAGGAGATTTAGCGAGAGGAAGCGATGATACGTCTGGTCCTTTGAGTGTCTAAACAAGTTCAGAGGCCAAGTGTTTGTGGTTTGTTTTAGAGGTTACCAGTGGGAGATGAGGACCAGCAAGAGCTTTCAGGGCTGGCACCTTTAGTGTAGGAGCAATTGCTGGACGTTCGCAATTTCGCTGTTCAGCTCTGACGTGAATTAGTGAGAGGAAGCGATGATACGTCTGGACCTTTGAGTGTCTAAACAAGTTCAGAGGCCAAGTGTTTGTGGTTTGTTTTAGAGGTTACCAGTGGGAGATGAGGACCAGCAAGAGCTTTCAGGGCTGGCACCTTTAGTGTAGGAGCAATCGCTGGACGTTCGCAATTTCGCTGTTGAGCTCTGATGAGAATTAGCGAGAGGAAGCGATGATACGTCTGGACCTTTGAGTGTCTAAACAAGTTCAGAGGCCAAGTGTTTGTGGTTCGTTTTAGAGGTTACCAGTGGGAGATGAGGACCAGCAAGAGCTTTCAGGGCTGGCACCTTTAGTGTAGGAGCAATCGCTGGACGTTCGCAATTTCGGTGTTGATCTCTGACGAGAATTAGCGAGAGGAAGCGATGATACGTCTGGACCTTTGAGTGTCTAAAGAAGTTCAGAGCGCAAGTGTTTGTGGTTCTTTTTAGGGGTTACCAGTGGGAGATGAGGACCAGAAAGAGCTTTCAGGGCTGGCACCTTTAGTGTAGGAGCAATCGCTGGACGTTCGCAATTTTGGTGTTGAGCTCTGATGAGAATTAGCTAGAGGAAGAGAAGATATGTCTCGTCCTTTGAGTGTCTAAACAAGTTCAGAGCCCAAGTGTTTGTGGTTCTTTTTAGGGGTTACCAGTGGGAGATGAGGACCAGCAAGAGCTTTCAGGGCTGGCACCTTTAGTGTAGGAGCAATCGCTGGACGTTCGGAATTTCGGTGTTGAGCTCTGACGAGAATTAGCTAGAGGAAGCGATGATACGTCTGGACCTTTGAGTTTCTAAAGAAGTTTAGAGGCCAAGTGTTTGTGTTTCTTTTTAGGGGTTACCAGTGGGAGATGAGGACCAGCAAGAGCTTTCAGGGCTGGCACCTTTAGTGTAGGAGCAATCGCTGGACGTTCGCAATTTCGGTGTTGAGCTGTGATGAGAATTAGCGAGAGGAAGCGATGATACGTCTGGACCTTTGAGTGTCTAAACAAGTTCAGAGGCCAAGTGTTTGTGGTTCGTTTTAGAGGTTACCAGTGGGAGATGAGGACCAGCAAGAGCTTTCAGGGCTGGCACCTTTAGTGTAGGAGCAATCGCTGGACGTTCGCAATTTCACTGTTGAGCTCTGACGAGAATTAGCGAGAGGAAGCGATGATACGTCTGGACCTTTGAGTTTCTAAAGAAGTTCAGAGGCCAAGTGTTTGTGGTTCTTTTTAGGTGTTACCAGTGGGAGATGAGGACCAGCAAGAGCTTTCAGGGCTGGCACCTTTAGTGTAGGAGCAATCGCTGGACGTTCGCAATTTTGGTGTTGAGGTCTGATGAGAATTAGCTAGAGGAAGCGAAGATACGTCTGGTCCTTTGAGTGTCTAAACAAGTTCAGAGCCCAAGTGTTTGTGGTTCTTTTTAGGGGTTACCAGTGGGAGATGAGGACTAGCAAGAGCTTTCAGGGCTGGCACCTTTAGTGTAGGAGCAATCGCTGGACGTTCGCAATTTCGCTGTTGAGCTCTGACGAGAATTAGCTAGAGGAAGCGATGATACGTCTGGACCTTTGAGTGTCTAAAGAAGTTTAGAGGCCAAGTGTTTGTGTTTCTTTTTAGGGGTTACCAGTGGGAGATGAGGACCAGCAAGAGCTTTCAGGGCTGGCACCTTTAGTGTAGGAGCAATCGCTGGACGTTCGCAATTTCGGTGTTGAGCTCTGATGAGAATTAGCGAGAGGAAGCGATGATACGTCTGGACCTTTGAGTGTCTAAACAAGTTCAGAGGCCAAGTGTTTGTGGTTCGTTTTAGAGGTTACCAGTGGGAGATGAGGACCAGCAAGAGCTTTCAGGGCTGGCACCTTTAGTGTAGGAGCAATCGCTGGACGTTCGCAATTTCACTGTTGAGCTCTGATGAGAATTAGCGAGAGGAAGCGATGATACGTCTGGACCTTTGAGTTTCTAAACAAGTTCAGAGGCCAAGTGTTTGTGGTTCGTTTTAGAGGTTACCAGTGGGAGATGAGGACCAGCAAGAGCTTTCAGGGCTGGCACCTTTAGTGTAGGAGCAATCACTGGACGTTCGCAATTTTGCTGTTGAGCTCTGATGAGAATTAGCGAGAGGAAGCGAAGATACGTCTGGACCTTTGAGTGTCTAAACAAGTTCAGAGGCCAAGTGTTTGTGGTTCGTTTTAGAGGTTACCAGTGGGAGATGAGGACCAGCAAGAACTTTCAGGGCTGGCACCTTTAGTGTAGGAGCAATCGCTGGACGTTCGCAATTTTGGTGTTGAGCTCTGATGAGAATTAGCGATAGGAAGCGAAGATACGTCTGGACCTTTGAGTGTCTAAACAAGTTCAGAGGGCCAAGTGTTTGTGGTTCGTTTTAGAGGTTACCAGTGGGAGATGAGGACCAGCAAGAGCTTTCAGGGCTGGCACCTTTAGTGTAGGAGCAATCGCTGGACGTTCGCAATTTCGGTGTTGAGCTCTGACGAGAATTAGCGAGAGGAAGCGATGATACGTCTGGACCTTTGAGTTTCTAAACAAGTTCAGAGGCCAAGTGTTTGTGGTTCTTTTTAGGTGTTACCAGTGGGAGATGAGGACCAGCAAGAGCTTTCAGGGCTGGCACCTTTAGTGTAGGAGGAATCGCTGGACGTTCGCAATTTTGCTGTTGAGCTCTGATGAGAATTAGCGAGAGGAAGCGATGATACGTCTGGACCTTTGAGTGTCTAAACAAGTTCAGAGGCCAAGTGTTTGTGGTTCTTTTTAGGTGTCACCAGTGGGAGATGAGGACCAGCAAAAGCTTTCAGGGCTGGCACCTTTAGTGTGGGAGCAATTGCTGGACGTTCGCAATTTCGCTGTTCAGCTCTGTGGTGAATTAGTGAGAGGAAGAGATGATACGTCTGGACCTTTGAGTGTCTAAACAAGTTCAGAGGCCAAGTGTTTGTGGTTCATTTTAGAGGTTAGCAGTGGGAGCTGAGGACCAGCAAGAGCTTTCAGGGCTGGCACCTTTAGTGTAGGAGCAATCGCTGGACGTTCTCAATTTCGGTGTTGAGCTGTGATGAGAATTAGCGAGAGGAAGCGATGATACGTCTGGACCTTTGAGTGTCTAAAGAAGTTCAGAGCCGAAGTGTTTGTGGTTTTTTTTAGAGGTTACCAGTGGGAGATGAGGTCCAGCAAGAGCTTTCAGGGCTGGCACCTTTAGTGTAGGAGCAATCGTTGGACGTTCACAATTTCGGTGTTGAGCTCTGATGAGAATTAGCGAGAGGAAGCGAAGACACGTCTGGACCTTTGAGTGTCTAAACAAGTTTAGAGGCCAAGTGTTTGTGTTTCTTTTTAGGGGTTAGCAGTGGGAGATGAGGACCAGCAAGAGCTTTCAGGGCTGGCACCTTTAGTGTAGGAGCAATCGCTGGACGTTCGCAATTTCGGTGTTGAGCTCTGACGAGAATTAGCGAGAGGAAGCGATGATACGTCTGGACCTTTGAGTTTCTAAACAAGTTCAGAAGCCAAGTGTTTGTGGTTCTTTTTAGGTGTTACCAGTGGGAGATGAGGACCAGCAAGAGCTTTCAGGGCTGGCACCTTTAGTGTAGGAGCAATCGCTGGACGTTCGCAATTTTGGTGTTGAGCTCTGATGAGAATTAGCTAGAGGAAGCGAAGATACGTCTGGTCCTTTGAGTGTCTAAAGAAGTTCAGAGCCCAAGTGTTTGTGGTTCTTTTTAGGGGTTACCAGTGGGAGATGAGGACCAGAAAGAGCTTTCAGGGCTGGCACCTTTAATGTAGGAGCAATCACTGGACGTTCGGAATTTCGGTGTTGAGCTCTGACGAGAATTAGCGAGAGGAAGCGATGATACGTCTGGACCTTTGAGTGTCTAAACAAGTCAGAGGCCAAGTGTTTGTGGTTCGTTTTAGAGGTTAGCAGTGGGAGATGAGGACCAGCAAGAGCTTTCAGGGCTGGCACCTTTAGTGTAGGAGCAATCGCTGGACGTTCGCAATTTCGGTGTTGAGCTCTGATGAGAATTAGTGAGAGGAAGCGATGATACGTCTGGACCTTTGAGTGTCTAAACAAGTTCAGAGGCCAAGTGTTTGTGGTTCGTTTTAGAGGTTACCAGTGGGAGATGAGGACCAGCAAGAGCTTTCAGGGCTGGCACCTTTAGTGTAGGAGCAATCACTGGACGTTCGCAATTTTGCTGTTGAGCTCTGATGAGAATTAGCTAGAGGAAGCGAAGATACGTCTGGACCTTATGAGTGTCTAAACAAGTTCAGAGGCCAAGTGTTTGTGGTTCTTTTATGTGTTACCAGTGGGAGATGAGGACCAGCAAGAGCTTTCAGGGCTGGCACCTTTAGTGTAGGAGCAATCGCTGGACGTTCGCAATTTTGGTGTTGAGCTCTGATGAGAATTAGCTAGAGGAAGCGAAGATATGGACCTTTGAGTGTCTAAACAAGTTCAGAGCCGAAGTGTTTGTGGTTCGTTTTAGAGGTTACCAGTGGGAGATGAGGACCAGCAAGAGCTTTCAGGGCTGGCACCTTTAGTGTAGGAGCAATCGCTGGACGTTCGCAATTTCGCTGTTGAGCTCTGAGGATATTTAGCGAGAGGAAGCGATGATACGTCTGGTCCTTTGAGTGTCTAAACAAGTTCAGAGGCCAAGTGTTTGTGGTTCGTTTTAGAGGTTACCAGTGGGAGATGAGGACCAGCAAGAACTTTCAGGGCTGGCACCTTTAGTGTAGGAGCAATCGCTGGACGTTCGCAATTTTGGTGTTGAGCTCTGATGAGAATTAGCGATAGGAAGCGAAGATACGTCTGGACCTTTGAGTGTCTAAACAAGTTCAGAGGGCCAAGTGTTTGTGGTTCGTTTTAGAGGTTACCAGTGGGAGATGAGGACCAGCAAGAGCTTTCAGGGCTGGCACCTTTAGTGTAGGAGCAATCGCTGGACGTTCGCAATTTCGCTGTTGAGCTCTGACGAGAATTAGCGAGAGGAAGCGATGATACGTCTGGACCTTTGAGTGTCTAAACAAGTTCAGAGCCGAAGTGTTTGTGGTTCGTTTTAGAGGTTACCAGTGGGAGATGAGGACCAGCAAGAGCTTTCAGGGCTGGCACCTTTAGTGTAGGAGCAATCGCTGGACGTTCGCAATTTCGCTGTTGAGCTCTGAGGATATTTAGCGAGAGGAAGCGATGATACGTCTGGTCCTTTGAGTGTCTAAACAAGTTCAGAGGCCAAGTGTTTGTGGTTCGTTTTAGAGGTTACCAGTGGGAGATGAGGACCAGCAAGAACTTTCAGGGCTGGCACCTTTAGTGTAGGAGCAATCGCTGGACGTTCGCAATTTTGGTGTTGAGCTCTGATGAGAATTAGCGATAGGAAGCGAAGATACGTCTGGACCTTTGAGTGTCTAAACAAGTTCAGAGGGCCAAGTGTTTGTGGTTCGTTTTAGAGGTTACCAGTGGGAGATGAGGACCAGCAAGAGCTTTCAGGGCTGGCACCTTTAGTGTAGGAGCAATCGCTGGACGTTCGCAATTTCGGTGTTGAGCTCTGACGAGAATTAGCGAGAGGAAGCGATGATACGTCTGGACCTTTGAGTTTCTAAACAAGTTCAGAGGCCAAGTGTTTGTGGTTCTTTTTAGGTGTTACCAGTGGGAGATGAGGACCAGCAAGAGCTTTCAGGGCTGGCACCTTTAGTGTAGGAGGAATCGCTGGACGTTCGCAATTTTGCTGTTGAGCTCTGATGAGAATTAGCGAGAGGAAGCGATGATACGTCTGGACCTTTGAGTGTCTAAACAAGTTCAGAGCCGAAGTGTTTGTGGTTCGTTTTAGAGGTTACCAGTGGGAGATGAGGACCAGCAAGAGCTTTCAGGGCTGGCACCTTTAGTGTAGGAGCAATCGCTGGACGTTCGCAATTTCGCTGTTGAGCTCTGAGGATATTTAGCGAGAGGAAGCGATGATACGTCTGGACCTTTGAGTGTCTAAACAAGTTCAGAGGCCAAGTGTTTGTGGTTCGTTTTAGAGGTTACCAGTGGGAGATGAGGACCAGCAAGAGCTTTCAGGGCTGGCACCTTTAGTGTAGGAGCAATCGCTGGACGTTCGCAATTTCGGTGTTGAGCTCTGATGAGAATTAGCGAGAGGAAGCGATGATACGTCTGGACCTTTGAGTGTCTAAACAAGTTCAGAGGCCAAGTGTTTGTGGTTCGTTTTAGAGGTTACCAGTGGGAGATGAGGACCAGCAAGAGCTTTCAGGGCTGGCACCTTTAGTGTAGGAGCAATCGCTGGACGTTCGCAATTTCGCTGTTGAGCTCTGATGAGAATTAGCGAGAGGAAGCGATGATACGTCTGGACCTTTGAGTGTCTAAACAAGTTCAGAGGCCAAGTGTTTGTGGTTCGTTTTAGAGGTTACCAGTGGGAGATGAGGACCAGCAAGAGCTTTCAGGGCTGGCACCTTTAGTGTAGGAGCAATCGCTGGACGTTCGCAATTTCGCTGTTGAGCTCTGAGGAGAATTAGCGAGAGGAAGCGATGATACGTCTGGACCTTTGAGTGTCTAAACAAGTTCAGAGGCCAAGTGTTTGTGGTTCGTTTTAGAGGTTACCAGTGGGAGATGAGGACCAGCAAGAACTTTCAGGGCTGGCACCTTTAGTGTAGGAGCAATCGCTGGACGTTCGCAATTTTGGTGTTGAGCTCTGATGAGAATTAGCGATAGGAAGCGAAGATACGTCTGGACCTTTGAGTGTCTAAACAAGTTCAGAGGGCCAAGTGTTTGTGGTTCGTTTTAGAGGTTACCAGTGGGAGATGAGGACCAGCAAGAGCTTTCAGGGCTGGCACCTTTAGTGTAGGAGCAATCGCTGGACGTTCGCAATTTCGGTGTTGAGCTCTGACGAGAATTAGCGAGAGGAAGCGATGATACGTCTGGACCTTTGAGTTTCTAAACAAGTTCAGAGGCCAAGTGTTTGTGGTTCTTTTTAGGTGTTACCAGTGGGAGATGAGGACCAGCAAGAGCTTTCAGGGCTGGCACCTTTAGTGTAGGAGGAATCGCTGGACGTTCGCAATTTTGCTGTTGAGCTCTGATGAGAATTAGCGAGAGGAAGCGATGATACGTCTGGACCTTTGAGTGTCTAAACAAGTTCAGAGGCCAAGTGTTTGTGGTTCTTTTTAGGTGTCACCAGTGGGAGATGAGGACCAGCAAAAGCTTTCAGGGCTGGCACCTTTAGTGTGGGAGCAATTGCTGGACGTTCGCAATTTCGCTGTTCAGCTCTGTGGTGAATTAGTGAGAGGAAGAGATGATACGTCTGGACCTTTGAGTGTCTAAACAAGTTCAGAGGCCAAGTGTTTGTGGTTCATTTTAGAGGTTAGCAGTGGGAGCTGAGGACCAGCAAGAGCTTTCAGGGCTGGCACCTTTAGTGTAGGAGCAATCGCTGGACGTTCTCAATTTCGCTGTTGAGCTGTGATGAGAATTAGCGAGAGGAAGCGATGATACGTCTGGACCTTTGAGTGTCTAAAGAAGTTCAGAGCCGAAGTGTTTGTGGTTTTTTTTTAGAGGTTACCAGTGGGAGATGAGGTCCAGCAAGAGCTTTCAGGGCTGGCACCTTTAGTGTAGGAGCAATCGTTGGACGTTCACAATTTCGCTGTTGAGCTCTGATGAGAATTAGCGAGAGGAAGCGAAGACACGTCTGGACCTTTGAGTGTCTAAACAAGTTTAGAGGCCAAGTGTTTGTGTTTCTTTTTAGGGGTTAGCAGTGGGAGATGAGGACCAGCAAGAGCTTTCAGGGCTGGCACCTTTAGTGTAGGAGCAATCGCTGGACGTTCGCAATTTCGGTGTTGAGCTCTGATGAGAATTAGCGAGAGGAAGCGATGATACGTCTGGACCTTTGAGTGTCTAAACAAGTTCAGAGGCCAAGTGTTTGTGGTTCGTTTTAGGGGTTACCAGTGGGAGATGAGGACCAGCAAGAGCTTTCAGGGCTGGCACCTTTAGTGTAGGAGCAATCGCTGGACGTTCGCAATTTCGGTGTTGAGCTCTGATGAGAATTAGCGAGAGGAAGCGATGATACGTCTGGACCTTTGAGTGTCTAAAGAAGTTCAGAGTCCAAGTGTTTGTGGTTCTTTTTAGGGGTTACCAGTGGGAGATGAGGACCAGCAAGAGCTTTCAGGGCTGGCACCTTTAGTGTAGGAGCAATCGCTGGACGTTCGCAATTTTGCTGTTGAGCTCTGATGAGAATTAGCTAGAGGAAGCGATGATACGTCTGGACCTTTGAGTGTCTAAACAAGTTCAGAGGCCAAGTGTTTGTGGTTCTTTTGAGGTGTTACCAGTGGGAGATGAGGAGCAGCAAGAGCTTTCAGGGCTGGCACCTTTAGTGTAGGAGCAATCGCTGGACGTTCGCAATTTTGGTGTTGAGCTCTGATGAGAATTAGCTAGAGGAAGCGAAGATACGTCTGGTCCTTTGAGTGTCTAAAGAAGTTCAGAGCCCAAGTGTTTGTGGTTCTTTTTAGGGGTTACCAGTGGGAGATGAGGACCAGAAAGAGCTTTCAGGGCTGGCACCTTTAGTGTAGGAGCAATCGCTGGACGTTCGCAATTTCGGTGTTGAGCTGTGATAAGAATTAGCGAGAGGAAGCGATGATACGTCTGGACCTTTGAGTGTCTAAACAAGTTCAGAGTCCAAGTGTTTGTGGTTCGTTTTAGAGGTTACCAGTGGGAGATGAGGACCAGCAAGAGCTTTCAGGGCTGGCACCTTTAGTGTAGGAGCAATCGCTGGACGTTCGCAATTTCGGTGTTGAGCTCTGACGAGAATTAGCGAGAGGAAGCGATGATACGTCTGGACCTTTGAGTTTCTAAACAAGTTCAGAAGCCAAGTGTTTGTGGTTCTTTTTAGGTGTTACCAGTGGGAGATGAGGACCAGCAAGAGCTTTCAGGGCTGGCACCTTTAGTGTAGGAGCAATCGCTGGACGTTCGCAATTTTGCTGTTGAGCTCTGATGAGAATTAGCTAGAGGAAGCGATGATACGTCTGGACCTTTGAGTGTCTAAACAAGTTCAGAGGCCAAGTGTTTGTGGTTCTTTTGAGGTGTTACCAGTGGGAGATGAGGAGCAGCAAGAGCTTTCAGGGCTGGCACCTTTAGTGTAGGAGCAATCGCTGGACGTTCGCAATTTTGGTGTTGAGCTCTGATGAGAATTAGCTAGAGGAAGCGAAGATACGTCTGGTCCTTTGAGTGTCTAAAGAAGTTCAGAGCCCAAGTGTTTGTGGTTCTTTTTAGGGGTTACCAGTGGGAGATGAGGACCAGAAAGAGCTTTCAGGGCTGGCACCTTTAATGTAGGAGCAATCACTGGACGTTCGGAATTTCGGTGTTGAGCTCTGACGAGAATTAGCGAGAGGAAGCGATGATACGTCTGGACCTTTGAGTGTCTAAACAAGTTCAGAGGCCAAGTGTTTGTGGTTCGTTTTAGAGGTTAGCAGTGGGAGATGAGGACCAGCAAGAGCTTTCAGGGCTGGCACCTTTAGTGTAGGAGCAATCGCTGGACGTTCGCAATTTCGGTGTTGAGCTCTGATGAGAATTAGTGAGAGGAAGCGATGATACGTCTGGACCTTTGAGTGTCTAAACAAGTTCAGAGGCCAAGTGTTTGTGGTTCGTTTTAGAGGTTACCAGTGGGAGATGAGGACCAGCAAGAGCTTTCAGGGCTGGCACCTTTAGTGTAGGAGCAATCACTGGACGTTCGCAATTTTGCTGTTGAGCTCTGATGAGAATTAGCTAGAGGAAGCGAAGATACGTCTGGACCTTTGAGTGTCTAAACAAGTTCAGAGGCCAAGTGTTTGTGGTTCTTTTTAGGTGTTACCAGTGGGAGATGAGGACCAGCAAGAGCTTTCAGGGCTGGCACCTTTAGTGTAGGAGCAATCGCTGGACGTTCGCAATTTTGGTGTTGAGCTCTGATGAGAATTAGCTAGAGGAAGCGAAGATACGTCTGGTCCTTTGAGTGTCTAAACAAGTTCAGAGGCCAAGTGTTTGTGGTTCTTTTTAGGGGTTACCAGTGGGAGATGAGGACCAGCAAGAGCTTTCAGGGCTGGCACCTTTAGTGTAGGAGCAATCGCTGGACGTTCGCAATTTCGCTGTTGAGCTCTGACGAGAATTAGCTAGAGGAAGCGATGATACGTCTGGACCTTTGAGTGTCTAAACAAGTTCAGAGCCGAAGTGTTTGTGGTTCGTTTTAGAGGTTACCAGTGGGAGATGAGGACCAGCAAGAGCTTTCAGGGCTGGCACCTTTAGTGTAGGAGCAATCGCTGGACGTTCGCAATTTCGCTGTTGAGCTCTGAGGATATTTAGCGAGAGGAAGCGATGATACGTCTGGTCCTTTGAGTGTCTAAACAAGTTCAGAGGCCAAGTGTTTGTGGTTCGTTTTAGAGGTTACCAGTGGGAGATGAGGACCAGCAAGAACTTTCAGGGCTGGCACCTTTAGTGTAGGAGCAATCGCTGGACGTTCGCAATTTTGGTGTTGAGCTCTGATGAGAATTAGCGATAGGAAGCGAAGATACGTCTGGACCTTTGAGTGTCTAAACAAGTTCAGAGGGCCAAGTGTTTGTGGTTCGTTTTAGAGGTTACCAGTGGGAGATGAGGACCAGCAAGAGCTTTCAGGGCTGGCACCTTTAGTGTAGGAGCAATCGCTGGACGTTCGCAATTTTGGTGTTGAGCTCTGACGAGAATTAGCGAGAGGAAGCGATGATACGTCTGGACCTTTGAGTTTCTAAACAAGTTCAGAGGCCAAGTGTTTGTGGTTCTTTTTAGGTGTTACCAGTGGGAGATGAGGACCAGCAAGAGCTTTCAGGGCTGGCACCTTTAGTGTAGGAGGAATCGCTGGACGTTCGCAATTTTGCTGTTGAGCTCTGATGAGAATTAGCGAGAGGAAGCGATGATACGTCTGGACCTTTGAGTGTCTAAACAAGTTCAGAGGCCAAGTGTTTGTGGTTCTTTTTAGGTGTCACCAGTGGGAGATGAGGACCAGCAAGAGCTTTCAGGGCTGGCACCTTTAGTGTGGGAGCAATTGCTGGACGTTCGCAATTTCGCTGTTCAGCTCTGTGGTGAATTAGTGAGAGGAAGAGATGATACGTCTGGACCTTTGAGTGTCTAAACAAGTTCAGAGGCCAAGTGTTTGTGGTTCATTTTAGAGGTTAGCAGTGGGAGCTGAGGACCAGCAAGAGCTTTCAGGGCTGGCACCTTTAGTGTAGGAGCAATCGCTGGACGTTCTCAATTTCGCTGTTGAGCTGTGATGAGAATTAGCGAGAGGAAGCGATGATACGTCTGGACCTTTGAGTGTCTAAAGAAGTTCAGAGCCGAAGTGTTTGTGGTTTTTTTTAGAGGTTACCAGTGGGAGATGAGGTCCAGCAAGAGCTTTCAGGGCTGGCACCTTTAGTGTAGGAGCAATCGTTGGACGTTCACAATTTCGCTGTTGAGCTCTGATGAGAATTAGCGAGAGGAAGCGAAGACACGTCTGGACCTTTGAGTGTCTAAACAAGTTTAGAGGCCAAGTGTTTGTGTTTCTTTTTAGGGGTTAGCAGTGGGAGATGAGGACCAGCAAGAGCTTTCAGGGCTGGCACCTTTAGTGTAGGAGCAATCGCTGGACGTTCGCAATTTCGGTGTTGAGCTGTGATAAGAATTAGCGAGAGGAAGCGATGATACGTCTGGACCTTTGAGTGTCTAAACAAGTTCAGAGTCCAAGTGTTTGTGGTTCGTTTTAGAGGTTACCAGTGGGAGATGAGGACCAGCAAGAGCTTTCAGGGCTGGCACCTTTAGTGTAGGAGCAATCGCTGGACGTTCGCAATTTCGGTGTTGAGCTCTGACGAGAATTAGCGAGAGGAAGCGATGATACGTCTGGACCTTTGAGTGTCTAAACAAGTTCAGAAGCCAAGTGTTTGTGGTTCTTTTTAGGTGTTACCAGTGGGAGATGAGGACCAGCAAGAGCTTTCAGGGCTGGCACCTTTAGTGTAGGAGCAATCGCTGGACGTTCGCAATTTTGCTGTTGAGCTCTGATGAGAATTAGCTAGAGGAAGCGATGATACGTCTGGACCTTTGAGTGTCTAAACAAGTTCAGAGGCCAAGTGTTTGTGGTTCTTTTGAGGTGTTACCAGTGGGAGATGAGGAGCAGCAAGAGCTTTCAGGGCTGGCACCTTTAGTGTAGGAGCAATCGCTGGACGTTCGCAATTTTGGTGTTGAGCTCTGATGAGAATTAGCTAGAGGAAGCGAAGATACGTCTGGTCCTTTGAGTGTCTAAACAAGTTCAGAGCCCAAGTGTTTGTGGTTCTTTTTAGGGGTTACCAGTGGGAGATGAGGACCAGAAAGAGCTTTCAGGGCTGGCACCTTTAATGTAGGAGCAATCACTGGACGTTCGGAATTTCGGTGTTGAGCTCTGACGAGAATTAGCGAGAGGAAGCGATGATACGTCTGGACCTTTGAGTGTCTAAACAAGTTCAGAGGCCAAGTGTTTGTGGTTCGTTTTAGAGGTTAGCAGTGGGAGATGAGGACCAGCAAGAGCTTTCAGGGCTGGCACCTTTAGTGTAGGAGCAATCGCTGGACGTTCGCAATTTCGGTGTTGAGCTCTGATGAGAATTAGTGAGAGGAAGCGATGATACGTCTGGACCTTTGAGTGTCTAAACAAGTTCAGAGGCCAAGTGTTTGTGGTTCGTTTTAGAGGTTACCAGTGGGAGATGAGGACCAGCAAGAGCTTTCAGGGCTGGCACCTTTAGTGTAGGAGCAATCACTGGACGTTCGCAATTTTGCTGTTGAGCTCTGATGAGAATTAGCTAGAGGAAGCGATGATACGTCTGGACCTTTGAGTGTCTAAACAAGTTCAGAGGCCAAGTGTTTGTGGTTCTTTTTAGGTGTTACCAGTGGGAGATGAGGACCAGCAAGAGCTTTCAGGGCTGGCACCTTTACTGTAGGAGCAATCGCTGGACGTTCGCAATTTCGCTGTTGAGCTCTGACGAGAATTAGCGAGAGGAAGCGATGATACGTCTGGACCTTTGAGTGTCTAAACAAGTTCAGAGCCGAAGTGTTTGTGGTTCGTTTTAGAGGTTACCAGTGGGAGATGAGGACCAGCAAGAGCTTTCAGGGCTGGCACCTTTAGTGTAGGAGCAATCGCTGGACGTTCGCAATTTCGCTGTTGAGCTCTGAGGATATTTAGCGAGAGGAAGCGATGATACGTCTGGTCCTTTGAGTGTCTAAACAAGTTCAGAGGCCAAGTGTTTGTGGTTCGTTTTAGAGGTTACCAGTGGGAGATGAGGACCAGCAAGAACTTTCAGGGCTGGCACCTTTAGTGTAGGAGCAATCGCTGGACGTTCGCAATTTCGATGTTGAGCTCTGACAAGAATTAGCGAGAGGAAGCGATGATACGTCTGGACCTTTGAGTGTCTAAACAAGTTCAGAGGGCCAAGTGTTTGTGGTTCGTTTTAGAGGTTACCAGTGGGAGATGAGGACCAGCAAGAGCTTTCAGGGCTGGCACCTTTAGTGTAGGAGCAATCGCTGGACGTTCGCAATTTCGGTGTTGAGCTCTGACGAGAATTAGCGAGAGGAAGCGATGATACGTCTGGACCTTTGAGTTTCTAAACGAGTTCAGAGGCCAAGTGTTTGTGGTTCTTTTGAGGTGTCACCAGTGGGAGATGAGGACCAGCAAGAACTTTCAGGGCTGGCACCTTTAGTGTAGGAGCAATCGCTGGACGTTCGCAATTTCGGTGTTGAGCTCTGACAAGAATTAGCGAGAGGAAGCGATGATACGTCTGGACCTTTGAGTGTCTAAACAAGTTCAGAGGCCAAGTGTTTGTGGTTCGTTTTAGAGGTTACCAGTGGGAGATGAGGACCAGCAAGAGCTTTCAGGGCTGGCACCTTTAGTGTAGGAGCAATCGCTGGACGTTCGCAATTTCGCTGTTGAGCTCTGATGAGAATTAGCTAGAGGAAGCGATGATACGTCTGGACCTTTGAGTGTCTAAACAAGTTCAGAGGGCCAAGTGTTTGTGGTTCGTTTTAGAGGTTAGCAGTGGGAGATGAGGACCAGCAAGAGCTTTCAGGGCTGGCACCTTTACTGTAGGAGCAATCGCTGGACGTTCGCAATTTTGCTGTTGAGCTCTGATGAGAATTAGCTAGAGGAAGCGAAGATACGTCTGGACCTTTGAGTGTCTAAACAAGTTCAGAGGCCAAGTGTTTGTGGTTCTTTTTAGGTGTTACCAGTGGGAGATGAGGACCAGCAAGAGCTTTCAGGGCTGGCACCTTTAGTGTAGGAGCAATCGCTGGACGTTCGCAATTTCGGTGTTGAGCTCTGAGAAGAATTAGTGAGAGGAAGCGATGATACGTCTGGACCTTTGAGTGTCTAAACAAGTTCAGAGGGCCAAGTGTTTGTGGTTCCTTTTAGAGGTTACCAGTGGGAGATGAGAACCATCAAGAGCTTTCAGGGCTGGCACCTTTAGTGTAGGAGCAACCGCTGGACGTTCGCAATTTCATTGTTGAGCTCTGATGAGAATTAGCGAGAGGAAGCGATGATACGTCTGGACCTTTGAGTGTCTAAACAAGTTCAGAGCCCAAGTGTTTGTGGTTCTTTTTAGGGGTTACCAGTGGGAGATGAGGACCAGAAAGAGCTTTCAGGGCTGGCACCTTTAGTGTAGGAGCAATCGCTGGACGTTCGCAATTTCGGTGTTGAGCTCTGATGAGAATTAGCTAGAGGAAGCGATGATACGTCTGGACCTTTGAGTGTCTAAACAAATTCAGAGGCCAAGTGTTTGTGGTTCGTTTTAGAGGTTACCAGTGGGAGATGAGGACCAGCAAGAGCTTTCAGGGCTGGCACCTTTAGTGTAGGAGCAATCGCTGGACGTTCGCAATTTCGCTGTTGAGCTCTGAGGACATTTTAGCGAGAGGAAGCGATGATACGTCTGGTCCTTTGAGTGTCTAAACAAGTTCAGAGGCCAAGTGTTTGTGGTTTGTTTTAGAGGTTAGCAGTGGGAGATGAGGACCAGCAAGAGCTTTCAGGGCTGGCACCTTTAGTGTAGGAGCAATTGCTGGACGTTCGCAATTTCGCTGTTCAGCTCTGACGTGAATTAGTGAGAGGAAAGCGATGATACGTCTGGACCTTTGAGTGTCTAAACAAGTTCAGAGGCCAAGTGTTTGTGGTTCTTTTGAGGTGTTACCAGTGGGAGATGAGGACCAGCAAGAGCTTTCAGGGCTGGCACCTTTAGTGTAGGAGCAATCGCTGGACGTTCGCAATTTCGCTGTTGAGCTCTGACAAGAATTAGCTAGAGGAAGCGATGATACGTCTGGACCTTTGAGTGTCTAAACAAGTTCAGAGGGCCAAGTGTTTGTGGTTCGTTTTAGAGGTTACCAGTGGGAGATGAGGACCAGCAAGAGCTTTCAGGGCTGGCACCTTTAGTGTAGGAGCAATCGCTGGACGTTCGCAATTTCGGTGTTGAGCTCTGATGAGAATTAGCGAGAGGAAGCGAAGACACGTCTGGACCTTTGAGTGTCTAAACAAGTTCAGAGCCGAAGTGTTTGTGGTTCGTTTTAGAGGTTAGCAGTGGGAGATGAGGACCAGCAAGAGCTTTCAGGGCTGGCACCTTTAGTGTAGGAGCAATCGCTGGACGTTCGCAATTTCGGTGTTGAGCTCTGACGAGAATTAGCGAGAGGAAGCGATGATACGTCTGGACCTTTGAGTTTCTAAACAAGTTCATGAGGCCAAGTGTTTGTGGTTCTTTTTAGGTGTTACCAGTGGGAGATGAGGACCAGCAAGAGCTTTCAGGGCTGGCACCTTTAGTGTAGGAGCAATCGCTGGACGTTCGCAATTTCGCTGTTGAGCTCTGATGAGAATTAGCGAGAGGAAGCGAAGATACGTCTGGACCTTTTGAGTGTCTAAACAAGATCAGAGGCCAAGTGTTTGTGGTTCTTTTTAGGTGTTACCAGTGGGAGATGAGGACCAGCAAGAGCTTTCAGGGCTGGCACCTTTAGTGTAGGAGCAATCGTCTGGACGTTCGCAACTTTTGGTGTTGAGCTCTGATGAGAATTAGCGAGAGGAAGCGAAGATACGTCTGGACCTTTGAGTGTCTAAAACAAGTTCAGAGGCCAAGTGTTTGTGGCTCGTTTTAGAGGTTACCAGTGGGAGATGAGGACCAGCAAGAGCTTTCAGGGCTGGCACCTTTAGTGTAGGAGCAATCGCTGGACGTTCGCAATTTCGGTGTTGTTCTCTGGCCAGATTGAGCAAGAGAGGGAGTGTATGTTGGAAGTTTTAGTAGCCTAAACAAGTTCAGAGGCCAAGTGTTTGTGGTTCGTTTTAGAGGTTACCAGTGGGAGATGAGGACCAGCAAGAGCTTTCAGGGCTGGCACCTTTAGTGTAGGAGCAATCGCTGGATGTTCACAATTTCGCTGTTGAGCTCTGATGAGAATTAGCGAGAGGAAGCGATGATACGTCTGGACCTTTGAGTGTCTAAAGAAGCTCAGAGCCCAAGTGTTTGTGGTTCGTTTTAGAGGTTACCAGTGGGAGATGAGGACCAGCAAGAGCTTTCAGGGCTGGCACATTTAGTGTAGGAGCAATCGCTGGACGTTCGCAATTTCACTGTTGAGCTCTGATGAGATTTAGCGAGAGGAAGCGATGATACGTCTGGACCTTTGAGTGTCTAAACACGTTCAGAGGCCAAGTGTTTGTGGTTTGTTTTAGAGATTACCAGTGGAGAGATGAGGACCAGCAAGAGCTTTCAGGGCTGGCACCTTTAGTGTGGGAGCAATTGCTGGACGTTCGCAATTTCGCTGTTCAGCTCTGATGTGAATTAGTGAGAGGAAGCTATGATACGTCTGGACCTTTGAGTGCCTAAACAAGTTCAGAGCCCAAGTGTTTGTGGTTTGTTTTCGAGGTTACCAGTGGGAGATGAGGACCATCAAGAGCTTTCAGGGCTGGCACCTTTAGTGTAGAGCAATCGTTGGACGTTCACAATTTCGCTGTTGAGCTCTGATGAGAATTAGCGAGAGGAAGCGATGATACGTCTGGACCTTTTGAGTGTCTAAACAAGTTCAGAGGCCAAGTGTTTGTGGTTCTTTTGAGGTGTCACCAGTGGGAGATGAGGACCAGCAAGAGCTTTCAGGGCTGGCACCTTTAGTGTAGGAGCAATCGCTGGACGTTCGCAATTTCGCTGTTGAGCTCTGATGAGAATTAGCGAGAGGAAGCGATGATACGTCTGGACCTTTGAAGTGTCTAAACACCTTCAGAGGCCAAGTGTTTGTGGTTTGTTTTAGAGATTACGAGTGGGAGATGAGGACCAGCAAGAGCTTTCAGGGCTGGCACCTTTAGTGTAGGAGCAATCGCTGGACGTTCGCAATTTCGCTGTTGAGCTCA
>NW_026776814.1:0-45000 GCF_030936135.1 Gavia stellata | reverse complement strand
ACCCTAACCCGAACCCTAACCCTAACCCTAACCCCTAACCCTAACCCGAACCCGAACCCGAACCCTAACCCGAACCCGAACCCGAACCCGAACCCTAACCCTAACCCGAACCCGAACCCGAACCCTAACCCGAACCCGAACCCGAACCCGAACCCGAACCCTAACCCTAACCCTAACCCGAACCCGAACCCTAACCCGAACCCGAACCCTAACCCTAACCCGATCCCGAACCCTAACCCGAACCCCCGAACCCGAACCCGAACCCGAACCCTAACCCTAACCCGAACCCGAACCCTAACCCTAACCCTAACCCTAACCCGAACCCTAACCCTAACCCTAACCCGAACCCTAACCCGAACCCTAACCCTAACCCTAACCCTAACCCTAACCCTAACCCGAACCCTAACCCTAACCCTAACCCGAACCCGAACCCTAACCCTAACCCGAACCCTAACCCTAACCGTAACCCTAACCCGAACCCGAACCCTAGCCCTAACCCTAACCCTAACCCGAACCCTAACCCTAACCCTAACCCTAGCCCTAACCCTAACCCTAGCCCTAACCCTAACCCTAACCCTAACCCTAATGGCCCTAACCCTAACCCTAACCCTAACCCGAACCCTAACCCCTAACCCTAACCCTAACCCTAACCCGAACCCTAACCCTAACCCTAACCCGAATCCTAACCCTAACCCTAACCCGAACCCTAACCCTAACCCGAATCCTAAACCTAACCCTAACCCGAACCCTAACCCTAACCCTAACCCGAACCCTAACCCTAACCCCTAACCCTAACCCTAACCCTAAACCCTAACCCTAACCCGAACCCTAACCCGAACCCTAACCCTAACCCCTAACCCTAACCCCTAACCCGAACCCGAACCCGAACCCGATCCCTAACCCTTACCCTAACCCTAACCCGAACCCGAACCCGAACCCTAACCCTAACCCCTAACCCTAACCCTAACCCTAACCCTAACCCCTAACCTTAACCCTAACCCTAACCCTAACCCTAACCCGAACCCTAACCCTAATGGCCCTAACCCTAACCCTAACCCTAACCCTAACCCTAACCCTACCCCCTAACCCTAACACCTCACCCTAACCCTAAGCCTAACCCGTAACCCCTAACCCTAACCCTAACCCCTAACCCTCACCCTAACCCCTAACCCCTAAACCTATCTCTAACGCCTAAGCCTAACCCTAACCCTAACCCTAAGCCGAAGTCTAACCCTAACACTAACCCTAACCCTAAACCAAACCCTAACCGTAACCGTAACCCTAACCCTAACCCTAACCCTAACCCTAACCCCTAACCCAAACCTTATCCCTAACCCTTACCCTAAGCCTAATCCTAACCCTGAGCCTAAGCCTAAACAAGCACAGAGCCCAAGATTTTGTTGTTCATTTTAGAGGTTACCAGTGGGAGATGAGGACCAGCAAGAGCTTTCAGGGCTGGCACCTTGAGTGTAGGAGCAATCGCTGGACGTTCACAAAATCGGTGTTGAGCTCAGGCGAGATTGAAGAGGAGAGCGAGTGTATGTTGGAAATTTTAGCAGCCAAAACAAGTTCAGAGCCCAAGTGTTTGTGGTTCCTTTTGGAGGTTACCAGTGGGAGATGAGGACCAGCAAGAGGCTTCAGGCCTGGCACCGTGAGTGTAGGAGCAGTCGCTGGACGTTCGCTATATTGGTGTTGAGCTCTGACGTGAGTTAGCAAGAGGAAGTGATCATATGTGTGGATCTTTGAGTGTCTAAACAAGTTCAGAGGCCAAGTGTTTGTGGTTCGTTTTAGAGGTTACCAGTGGGAGATGAGGACCAGCAAGAGCTTTCAGGCTGCCACCTTGAGTGCAGGAGCAATCGCTGGACGTTCGCAATTTCGGTGTTGAGCTCTGATGTGAATTAGCGAGTGGAAGCGCTGATACGTTTGGACCTTCTAGTGTCTAAACATGTTCAGAGGCCAAGTGTTTGTGGTTTGTTTTAGAGGTTAGTAGTGGGAGATGAGGACCAGCAAGAGCTTTCAGGGCTGGCACCTTTAGTGTAGGAGCAATTGCTGCATGTTCGCAATTTGCGTGTTGAGCTCTGACGTGAGTTAGCAAGAGGAAGTGATCATATGTGTGGACCTTTGAGTGTCTAAACAAGTTCAGAGGCCAAGTGTTTGTGGTTCGTTTTAGAGGTTACCAGTGGGAGATGAGGACCAGCAAGAGCTTTCAGGGCTGGCACCTTTAGTGTAGTACCAATTGCTGGACGTTCGCAATATCGGTGTTGTGCTCTGGCCAGATTGAGCAGGGGAGTCTCTGTACGTTGGAAGTTTTAGTAGTCTGAACAACTTGAGAGCCCAAGTGTCTGTGGTTCGTTTTAGAGGTTACCAGTGGGAGATGAGGACCAGCAAGAGCTTTCAGGGCTGGCACCTTTAGTGTAGGAGCAATCGGTGGATGTTCGCAAGTTCGGTGTTGAGCTCTGACGTGAATTAGCGAGAAGAAGCAATGATACGTCTGGACCTTTGAGTGTCTAAACAAGTTCAGAGCCCAAGTATTTGTGGTTCGTCTGAGTGGTTACCAGTGGGAGATAAGGACCAGCAAGAGCTTTCAGGGCTGTCACCTTTGGTGTAGGTCCAATTGCTGGACGTTCGCAATTTCGGTGTTGAGCTCTGGCCAGATTGAGCAGGGGAGTCTGTGTTCGTTGGAAGTTTTAGTAGAGTAAACAAGTTCAGAGCCCTCGTGTTTGTGGTTCGTTTTAGAGGTTACCAGTGGGAGATGAGGACCAGCAAGAGCTTTCAGGGCTGGCGCCTTGAGTGTAGAAGCAGTCGCTGGACGTTCGCAATTTCGGTGTTGAGCTCTGACGTGAATTAGCGAGAGGAAGCGATGATACATCTGGACCTTTGAGTGTCTAAACAATTTCAGAGCCCACGTGTTTGTGGTTCGTTTTAGAGGTTACCAGTGGGAGATGGGGACCAGTAAGAGCTTTCAGGGCTGGCACCTTTAGTGTAGGAGCAATCGCTGGACGTTCGCAATGTCGGTGTTGAGCTCTGGCCAGATTGAGCAGGAGAGGCTGTGTACGTTGGAAGTTTTAGTAGGCTAAACAAGTTCAGAGCCCAAGTGTTTGTGGTTCGTTTTAGAGGTTACCAGTGGGAGATGAGGACCAGCAAGAGCTTTCAGGGCTGGCACCTTCAGTGTAGGAGCAATCGCTGGACGTTGGGAATTTCGGTGTTGAGCTCTGACGTGAATTAGCGAGAGGAAGTGATCATACGTCTGGACCTTTGCTTATCTAAACAAGTGCAGAGCCCAAGTGTTTGTGGTTCGTTTTAGCGGTTACCAGTGGGAGATGAGGACCAGCAACAGGTTTCAGGGCTGGCACCTTCAGTGTAGGAGGAATCGCTGGACGTTCGCAATTTCGGTGTTGAGCACTGACGTGAATTAGCGAGAGGAAGCGATGATACCTCTGGACCTTTCAGTGTCTCCACAAGTTGAGAGTCCAAATGCTTGAGGTTCGTTTTAGAGGATACCAGTGGGAGATGAGGACCAGCAAGAGCTTTCAGGGCTGGCACCTTCAGTGCAGGAGCAATCGATGGACGTTCTCAAGTTCAGTGTTGAGCTCTGATGTGAATTAGCGAGAGGAAGCGATCATGCGTCTGGACCTTTGAGTGTCTAAAAAAGTTCAGAGCCCAAATGCTGGAGGTTCCTTTCAGAGGTTACCAGTGGGAGATGAGGACCAGCAAGAGCTTTCAGGGCCGGTGCCTGTAGTGTAGGAGTGGTCGTTGGACGTTCGCAATTTCGGTGTTGGGCTCTGACGTGAATTAGCGAGAGGAAGCGATGATACGTCTGGACCTTTGAGTGTCTAAACAAGTTCAGAGCCCAAGTGTTTGTGGTTCGTTTTAGAGTTTACCAGCGGGAGATGAGGACCAGCAACATCTTTGAGGGCTGGTTCCTTCAGTGTAGGAGCAATCGGTGGACGTTGGGAATTTCGGTGTTGAGCACTGACGTGAATTAGCGAGAGGAAGCGATCCTACGTCTGGACCTTTGAGTGTCTAAACAAGTTCAGAGCCCAAGTGTTTGTGGTTCGTTTGAGAGGTTACCAGTGGGAGATGAGGACCAGCAAGAGCTTTCAGGGCTGGCACCTTGAGTGTAGGAGCAATCCCTGGATGTTTGCGATTTCGGTGTTGATCTCTGACTTGAATTAGCGAGAGGAAGCGATCATACGTATGGACATTTGAGTGTCTAAGCACGTTCAGAGTCCAAGCGGTAGTGGTTCCTTTTAGAGGTTACCAGTGGGAGATGAGGACCAGCAAGAGCTTTCAGGGCTGGCACCTTTAGAGTAGGAGTAATCGCTGGTCGTTCGCAATTTTGTTTTTGAGCTCTGATGTGAATTAGCGAGGGGAAGTGATCATTTGTCTGGATCTTGGAGTATCTAAACAAGTACAGAGTCCAAGTGTTTGTGGTTCGTTTTAGAGGTTACCAGTGGGAGATGGGGACCAGCAACAGTTTTCAGGGCTGGCATCTTCAGTGTAGGTGGAATTGCTGGATGTTTGGAATTTCAGTGTTGAGCTCTGAAGTGAATTAGCGAGAGGAAGCGATGATACGTCTGGACGTCTGAGTGTCTAAACAAGTTGAGAGCCCAAGTGTTTGTGGTTCGTTTGAGAGGTTACCAGTGGGAGATGAGGACCAGCAAGAGCTTTCAGGGCTGGCACCTTTAGAGTAGGAGTAATCGATGGACGTTTGCAATTTCAGCTCCCTTTCAGTTTTATTTTTGTGCGCTCTTCAGAGTGCTCTTATCTTACTCTTTGCCATTTAGGATGCCTTTGTTCAGCCCCTGGCCCCCTGACAACATCCATACTTTGTTGAAATCTCCTTCAGAGTTCCTCATTGTTACCTCTGAGGCTTCTTTGGTCTCTCAGGCCCCCTCGGGACTCCTCCGCTCCCTTTGCTGACTTCTCGCGAGACATCCCCTATGCTCTAGTGCCCTGTTCTAGCTCGGGAGGGTGCTTTGCACCCTCTTTTCCACTCAGAATGCTTCCTGAGTCCGCACGTGTTACTCCAGGTGTTCTTTCTGTCCTCTCATCCATTTGGTGCGCCTCCATTCGGTCCCCTGAGGACATCTGTACTTTGTTCAACTCCCTTTTGAGCTCGTTGTGTCCCCAAGAGTACTTTGGTCTCTCTGGCCCCTTCGGGACTTCTTGAATTGCTGTGACGATGCCTCTTGTTCTGTCAGAACCTTTTCCGAAGCCATCTTTGTGCCCCAGAGGGGTCTTTTTATTTCCCATCTTATCGCGTGTTTCTCTTTGGTATCTGGTGCCCCAAAGATGTCTGTCGTCGGCCGAGTGTTTCAGAGGAGGCAATAGCCTTCATCTGTTTTTATCAACACATCTCCTATGGTGTTTTTTATTGTGTTTTGCAATTTATTGTTGTTCTACCTACTTAGGTGCTAGTTAGGCTGCTTCATAGTGTCTGATACATATCTTGTATTTTGATGGTTTTTTGGTCTTTTCTGCCCTTTGGGACTCATCTAGTTCTCTTAAGGGAGTCAGTCAGAGAGGCTATCAAGGTGACTCAGCGATTTACACTAAATAATTTACTTTGCAACCAGAGATGTTTTTGAGAAGGGATTCTTACAGGTTCTAATTCTGCTTTGTCATTCTGTCCTACCCAGAAGTTCCAGTAGAAGTTAGGTGGTACGCATGGTCTTGATGGAAATTAAGTGTTGCTCCATAGCATTTTCATTTTCTTTATAGGAAACTAAAGCACATAATTTTTGATAATAATACAGTTATTGCTCTTAATCAACCACTTTCTTACATAGCTTAGTGCAACATCTATCTTTTTCTATCTACGGCCCCGAAGAATTAAGTTTTCCTCCCTACCCGGTCACATTCCTGATGCAATGGGTGTAGTTGTAGTAAAAGAGCAGGTATTGTCATTTCCAGTAAGGATTGCTTTCTCTCTTCAGCGCTTTACATGCTGTAAACCTAAGGCAGAGGAGCAAACTCCCTGCTGCTCCTCCAGCTGCCTCTATGCCTTCTGGCAATTCACCCCTCCCCTTCCCCAGGTGGTTGTGGGAAGGGCAGTGGGCGAGGCCTGGGGTATATGAGCCACAGCCTCTCCTCAGGGAGCTCCTTCTGCTCCTGGGTTTCTCTGGTGTTGGTGCTCTGCTGTTCCTTCAGCTGATTGCTGCTTAATTGCAGCTGATTGCTTTTGCCTAAGCTCTTTGGGCAAAGGTGTTTTGACGTTTAGAGAAGCGGAGGTGTCTGTCTGAGGTAAGAGCTTCAGGACCAGTTGAGGTTCAGCAGCATATGTAATAAAAAGTAAACCTATATGTAGTGGGGGTTTTTTCAGGTCAGTGATTTTGTATTGAGTGTTTGCAGCTGGCAAAATGATCTAATAGTATGTAGGGCTTTTTTATTCTAGATGCTTTGCATTTTCCTGGAATTCCTGACTTTACTGAAGGTGCAACCTTGTTTTTTTTAACTAGTTGTGCTGTATGTTGCTGATATAATTTCTGGTAATAAGAGTGATGGTGAGATTATCTAGCAGGGCTTAAGGTGTGAGCATTTTGTATGCATCTGTACATAGAGCTTTAGCATTTCTTAAGAAAGGAGCAGTGACAATTCATAATGTCTTTCAGGGTATGGGCCAGCTCATTGCCTACCCAATTGCTCACAGAGTACTAACTTGTCCCTACAACCTTTGCAGCTTGTAGCGGGCCCCTCAGATTATAAGCATCAGGAGTGAGTAGCTTACAGGTTTGGGATTTCTTTACTTTGAAGGTGGAAGCAATGAGCAAAGCGGGCTATTGGCACCGGAGGTGACTCAGGGAAGGTGAGCCATGACTAGTGGGTCAACGAGCAGTTAATTTTCAGGTGTCGTATTGTTGGTGAGGTTAGAAGCATCCCTTGTTTGTGCTTTATGGGTGGTGCCCAAGCAGAATGGCAGAAGCAGGGTGGGTGAGCGGCCAAGGTAAAGGAATGAAAGATGGGAAGGCTGTGGTTTTGGGCAGTATCTCAGCATGTGCCTTTTGGTTTCTTCAGGTGCTGTGAGCAGGCTGGGAGGGGTGAAGCTGCAGGCTGATGAGCGGTCTGAGAAGGTGAGGTGGTTGTCAGCTGGGTCTGCACCTAAGAGTAGTTAATCACGTGGCAACTCGGTTAGGTGTTTCTCCTTGGTTTTGCAGGTGCCATTCAGGCAGCATTTTGCATTGGATTTGCGGTGAGCTGGGACAGTAGCAAGGAGGAGCATGGGGCTGGTGACTTCTCCCAAGCACAGCAATAGTTTTCAGTCTCTTGGTAGACTAGATGCCAGAAGCAATGATGGCCACAGCGTCCGACTTTGGAATTGGCACGGTGCAGGGGAACAGAAGGCCACCTTCCTTTTCAGGACGGGGGGGGTGTTGTGGAAGAGGTTGGCATTGATGGATATGATGCTTACTGCTGGCACTATTTTTGTGAGGATGAAGAGGAATGTGGCAACTGCAGAAATATCCCTATTAGCCGATGTAGCTTATGGTGTAGCCTGGATTCAGAGCCCTGGCCCTCTGAAAGCCAAATGGAAGGACTGGGACTGAGGAGGGGGCTCTGGTTGGAGGGGACAAGGTTGGGAATTGCAGGGAGGGTATTGAAGTTAGTGTAGGGGAGAGGGCTGCCCAGGAAGAGTCACCTTTGGGCAGGTAAAGGGAGGGGGTTACTTGTCAGCACAAGACTAGTGTGGGCAGGGCAGTTCCAGCCTGTGTCTGTGTGGTGTAGCTTGTGCGGTCTGTCTTCTGTGTCGTAGACCTTCCTGAAGTGCTCCTTGATCACAGAGATGACATGGAGACAGTATGTCCCCCGGGTGCCATCCCTAGGGCCTTGAACGCCTGTATGCATCGGTATAGTGCCAACTGGGTGCTTCTTTTCTTGCATTACAAGCTTAAAGCGTGGATAGGACTTGCGTCTCAGAAGTTTCTGGTCATCCTCTTTTGCGGCATTGTTCCAGGCCACGTCAGCATGTCTGATGCTGAGTGGTCTGTTTTAATGGATCACTTTTCTGGGACTTCTTCCCTCCATCCCTACATTCTTGGGTCTTTAAGCAAGGCAGCTTGCGCGTGCTTCATCCCAGTTGCAGCCATATCTTCTTGTCATGGGGCATGGCATTCGACTTCTCTGGAACTGCCCTAGATTCTTGCCCACGGCCCCTTAGGTCTTCTTGCCCAATGGCATCTCTGGTCTGGGAGTCGTCATTCTTACAGAGAGTGTTCTTCTGTCTCTGGGTCCTGTCATTTGTCTTGTTTGTGTGCAGTGTTGGTCTGTGCATGGTTTTTGTCTGGGTTGGAGCTGCTCTGCCTGGGGGCATAGCAGTAATAGACTCAGCAGGAAAATGGCGGGAAGATTCTCCAGTTAATAATTTGATAAGCCTAGACTTTGTAGGCAAAGGGTGTACAGTCCATTTCAGAGCAAGTAGCCGTATATGCAGCAGGTGAGGAGAGTCATTTCCATAGCATTATGCAGACACAGGGAATGACCATTTTTTTTAATGGCAGGCTGTAGTTGGACTCCAGATGGTATTCCCAAATGGAAACAAGACCTCTGGAATTGTTAAACTATTGATCAGTATCCACGTGACTGGTTCAGTATTGCTTTTCCAGGTGCAGAGGTATGAGCCATGTGCAAACGGGCAACGGAAGAGAGGTGAGCAGAGCACAGTCGGAGGGTGGTTTGTGTGGTGTCAGAGGGAAGATGCGACTGGTGGCTGTACGACTACTTTATAGGTTTTGGTTAGGTTTTTTTTTGTTTTGAAGGTGGGAAGCAATGACCAAGTGTATATAGGCACTGGAGCTGACTCAGACAAGGTGAGCCATGACTAGTGGGCTGAAGTAGCAGTTAATGTTCAGGTGTTGAATTGTTGGTTAAGTTAGAATTTTCCCTTGTTGTGTGTCTTCTGGGTGGTACCTGAGCCTCAGTGTAGCAACCTGTAAAGAGCAGAGGCAGGGTGGGTGAGCAGCTGAGGTAAGAGCGGGAGATGAGAATCACGTCAGGCAGACTGCGGTTTTGGGCAGCACCTCAGCATGTGCTTTATAAGTTTGTTTTTAGCAGGTGCGTTACGTTGCTTTGGGGGGACGAAGCAGCATGCTGACAAGAAGTCCGAGAAGGTGAGGTGCTTGTCGTCTGGGTCGGTGTCTAAGAGCAAGGTATCCTGTGGCAACTCAATCAATCGGTGGACGTTTGCAATTTCAGTGCTGAGCTCTGAGGTGAATTAGTGAGAAGAAAGCAATGATACGTCTGGACCTTTTGAGTGTCGAAACAAGTTGAGAGCCCAAGTGTTTGTGGTTCGGTTTAGAGGTTACCAGTGCGAGGTGAGGACCAGCAACAGCTTTCAGGGCTGGCACCTTTAGTTTAAGAGTAATCACTGGACGTTGGCAATTTCGGTGTTGAGCTCTGGCCAGACTGAGCAGGAGAGGGAGTGTATGTTGGAAGTCTTAGTAGCCTGAAAAAGTTCAGAGCCCAAGTGTTTGTGGTTCGTTTTAGAGGTTACCAGTGGGAGATGAGGACCAGCAACAGCTGTCAAGGCTGGCACCTTTATTGTAGGAGCAATGGGTGGACGTTTGCAATTTCGGTGTTGAGCTCTGACGCGAGTTAGCGACAGGAAGCGATGATACGTCTGGACCTTTGAGTGTCTAAACAAGTTCAGAGCCCAAGTGTTTGTGGTTCGTTTGAGAGGTTACCAGTGGGAGATGAGGACCAGCAAGAGCTTTCAGGGCTGGCACCTTTAGTGTAGGAGCAATCGGTGGATGTTCGCAAGTTCGGTGTTGAGCTCTGACGTGAATTAGCGAGAAGAAGCAATGATACGTCTGGACCTTTGAGTGTCTAAACAAGTTCAGAGCCCAAGTATTTGTGGTTCGTCTGAGTGGTTACCAGTGGGAGATAAGGACCAGCAAGAGCTTTCAGGGCTGTCACCTTTGGTGTAGGTCCAATTGCTGGACGTTCGCAATTTCGGTGTTGAGCTCTGGCCAGATTGAGCAGGGGAGTCTGTGTTCGTTGGAAGTTTTAGTAGAGTAAACAAGTTCAGAGCCCTCGTGTTTGTGGTTCGTTTTAGAGGTTACCAGTGGGAGATGAGGACCAGCAAGAGCTTTCAGGGCTGGCGCCTTGAGTGTAGAAGCAGTCGCTGGACGTTCGCAATTTCGGTGTTGAGCTCTGACGTGAATTAGCGAGAGGAAGCGATGATACATCTGGACCTTTGAGTGTCTAAACAATTTCAGAGCCCACGTGTTTGTGGTTCGTTTTAGAGGTTACCAGTGGGAGATGGGGACCAGTAAGAGCTTTCAGTGCTGGCACCTTCAGTGTAGGAGCAATCGCTGGACGTTGGGAATTTCGGTGTTGAGCTCTGACGTGAATTAGCGAGAGGAAGTGATCATACGTCTGGACCTTTGCTTATCTAAACAAGTGCAGAGCCCAAGTGTTTGTGGTTCGTTTTAGCGGTTACCAGTGGGAGATGAGGACCAGCAACAGGTTTCAGGGCTGGCACCTTCAGTGTAGGAGGAATCGCTGGACGTTCGCAATTTCGGTGTTGAGCACTGACGTGAAATAGCGAGAGGAAGCGATGATACCTCTGGACCTTTCAGTGTCTCCACAAGTTGAGAGTCCAAATGCTTGAGGTTCGTTTTAGAGGATACCAGTGGGAGATGAGGACCAGCAAGAGCTTTCAGGGCTGGCACCTTCAGTGCAGGAGCAATCGATGGACGTTCTCAAGTTCAGTGTTGAGCTCTGATGTGAATTAGCGAGAGGAAGCGATCATGCGTCTGGACCTTTGAGTGTCTAAAAAAGTTCAGAGCCCAAATGCTGGAGGTTCCTTTCAGAGGTTACCAGTGGGAGATGAGGACCAGCAAGAGCTTTCAGGGCCGGTGCCTGTAGTGTAGGAGTGGTCGTTGGACGTTCGCAATTTCGGTGTTGGGCTCTGACGTGAATTAGCGAGAGGAAGCGATGATACGTCTGGACCTTTGAGTGTCTAAACAAGTTCAGAGCCCAAGTGTTTGTGGTTCGTTTTAGAGTTTACCAGCGGGAGATGAGGACCAGCAACATCTTTGAGGGCTGGTTCCTTCAGTGTAGGAGCAATCGGTGGACGTTGGGAATTTCGGTGTTGAGCACTGACGTGAATTAGCGAGAGGAAGCGATCCTACGTCTGGACCTTTGAGTGTCTAAACAAGTTCAGAGCCCAAGTGTTTGTGGTTCGTTTGAGAGGTTACCAGTGGGAGATGAGGACCAGCAAGAGCTTTCAGGGCTGGCACCTTGAGTGTAGGAGCAATCCCTGGATGTTTGCGATTTCGGTGTTGATCTCTGACTTGAATTAGCGAGAGGAAGCGATCATACGTATGGACATTTGAGTGTCTAAGCACGTTCAGAGTCCAAGCGGTAGTGGTTCCTTTTAGAGGTTACCAGTGGGAGATGAGGACCAGCAAGAGCTTTCAGGGCTGGCACCTTTAGAGTAGGAGTAATCGCTGGTCGTTCGCAATTTTGTTTTTGAGCTCTGATGTGAATTAGCGAGGGGAAGTGATCATTTGTCTGGATCTTGGAGTATCTAAACAAGTACAGAGTCCAAGTGTTTGTGGTTCGTTTTAGAGGTTACCAGTGGGAGATGGGGACCAGCAACAGTTTTCAGGGCTGGCATCTTCAGTGTAGGTGGAATTGCTGGATGTTTGGAATTTCAGTGTTGAGCTCTGAAGTGAATTAGCGAGAGGAAGCGATGATACGTCTGGACGTCTGAGTGTCTAAACAAGTTGAGAGCCCAAGTGTTTGTGGTTCGTTTGAGAGGTTACCAGTGGGAGATGAGGACCAGCAAGAGCTTTCAGGGCTGGCACCTTTAGAGTAGGAGTAATCGATGGACGTTCTCAATTTCAGCTCCCTTTCAGTTTTATTTTTGTGTGCTCTTCAGAGTGCTCTTATCTTACTCTTTGCCATTTAGGATGCCTTTGTTCAGCCCCTGGCCCCCTGACAACATCCATACTTTGTTGAAATCTCCTTCAGAGTTCCTCATTGTTACCTCTGAGGCTTCTTTGGTCTCTCAGGCCCCCTCGGGACTCCTCCGCTCCCTTTGCTGACTTCTCGCGAGACATCCCCTATGCTCTAGTGCCCTGTTCTAGCTCGGGAGGGTGCTTTGCACCCTCTTTTCCACTCAGAATGCTTCCTGAGTCCGCACGTGTTACTCCAGGTGTTCTTTCTGTCCTCTCATCCATTTGGTGCGCCTCCATTCGGTCCCCTGAGGACATCTGTACTTTGTTCAACTCCCTTTTGAGCTCGTTGTGTCCCCAAGAGTACTTTGGTCTCTCTGGCCCCTTCGGGACTTCTTGAATTGCTGTGACGATGCCTCTTGTTCTGTCAGAACCTTTTCCGAAGCCATCTTTGTGCCCCAGAGGGGTCTTTTTATTTCCCATCTTATCGCGTGTTTCTCTTTGGTATCTGGTGCCCCAAAGATGTCTGTCGTCGGCCGAGTGTTTCAGAGGAGGCAATAGCCTTCATCTGTTTTTATCAACACATCTCCTATGGTGTTTTTTATTGTGTTTTGCAATTTATTGTTGTTCTACCTACTTAGGTGCTAGTTAGGCTGCTTCATAGTGTCTGATACATATCTTGTATTTTGATGGTTTTTTGGTCTTTTCTGCCCTTTGGGACTCATCTAGTTCTCTTAAGGGAGTCAGTCAGAGAGGCTATCAAGGTGACTCAGCGATTTACACTAAATAATTTACTTTGCAACCAGAGATGTTTTTGAGAAGGGATTCTTACGGGTTCTAATTCTGCTTTGTCATTCTGTCCTACCCAGAAGTTCCAGTAGAAGTTAGGTGGTACGCATGGTCTTGATGGAAATTAAGTGTTGCTCCATAGCATTTTCATTTTCTTTATAGGAAACTAAAGCACATAATTTTTGATAATAATACAGTTATTGCTCTTAATCAACCACTTTCTTACATAGCTTAGTGCAACATCTATCTTTTTCTATCTACGGCCCCAAAGAATTAAGTTTTCCTCCCTACCCGGTCACATTCCTGATGCAATGGGTGTAGTTGTAGTAAAAGAGCAGGTATTGTCATTTCCAGTAAGGATTGCTTTCTCTCTTCAGCGCTTTACATGCTGTAAACCTAAGGCAGAGGAGCAAACTCCCTGCTGCTCCTCCAGCTGCCTCTATGCCTTCTGGCAATTCACCCCTCCCCTTCCCCAGGTGGTTGTGGGAAGGGCAGTGGGCGAGGCCTGGGGTATATGAGCCACAGCCTCTCCTCAGGGAGCTCCTTCTGCTCCTGGGTTTCTCTGGTGTTGGTGCTCTGCTGTTCCTTCAGCTGATTGCTGCTTAATTGCAGCTGATTGCTTTTGCCTAAGCTCTTTGGGCAAAGGTGTTTTGACGTTTAGAGAAGCGGAGGTGTCTGTCTGAGGTAAGAGCTTCAGGACCAGTTGAGGTTCAGCAGCATATGTAATAAAAAGTAAACCTATATGTAGTGGGGGTTTTTTCAGGTCAGTGATTTTGTATTGAGTGTTTGCAGCTGGCAAAATGATCTAATAGTATGTAGGGCTTTTTTATTCTAGATGCTTTGCATTTTCCTGGAATTCCTGACTTTACTGAAGGTGCAACCTTGTTTTTTTTAACTAGTTGTGCTGTATGTTGCTGATATAATTTCTGGTAATAAGAGTGATGGTGAGATTATCTAGCAGGGCTTAAGGTGTGAGCATTTTGTATGCATCTGTACATAGAGCTTTAGCATTTCTTAAGAAAGGAGCAGTGACAATTCATAATGTCTTTCAGGGTATGGGCCAGCTCATTGCCTACCCAATTGCTCACAGAGTACTAACTTGTCCCTACAACCTTTGCAGCTTGTAGCGGGCCCCTCAGATTATAAGCATCAGGAGTGAGTAGCTTACAGGTTTGGGATTTCTTTACTTTGAAGGTGGAAGCAATGAGCAAAGCGGGCTATTGGCACCGGAGGTGACTCAGGGAAGGTGAGCCATGACTAGTGGGTCAACGAGCAGTTAATTTTCAGGTGTCGTATTGTTGGTGAGGTTAGAAGCATCCCTTGTTTGTGCTTTATGGGTGGTGCCCAAGCAGAATGGCAGAAGCAGGGTGGGTGAGCGGCCAAGGTAAAGGAATGAAAGATGGGAAGGCTGTGGTTTTGGGCAGTATCTCAGCATGTGCCTTTTGGTTTCTTCAGGTGCTGTGAGCAGGCTGGGAGGGGTGAAGCTGCAGGCTGATGAGCGGTCTGAGAAGGTGAGGTGGTTGTCAGCTGGGTCTGCACCTAAGAGTAGTTAATCACGTGGCAACTCGGTTAGGTGTTTCTCCTTGGTTTTGCAGGTGCCATTCAGGCAGCATTTTGCATTGGATTTGCGGTGAGCTGGGACAGTAGCAAGGAGGAGCATGGGGCTGGTGACTTCTCCCAAGCACAGCAATAGTTTTCAGTCTCTTGGTAGACTAGATGCCAGAAGCAATGATGGCCACAGCGTCCGACTTTGGAATTGGCACGGTGCAGGGGAACAGAAGGCCACCTTCCTTTTCAGGACGGGGGGGGTGTTGTGGAAGAGGTTGGCATTGATGGATATGATGCTTACTGCTGGCACTATTTTTGTGAGGATGAAGAGGAATGTGGCAACTGCAGAAATATCCCTGTTAGCCAATGTAGCTTATGGTGTAGCCTGGATTCAGAGCCCTGGCCCTCTGAAAGCCAAATGGAAGGACTGGGACTGAGGAGGGGGCTCTGGTTGGAGGGGACAAGGTTGGGAATTGCAGGGAGGGTATTGAAGTTAGTGTAGGGGAGAGGGCTGCCCAGGAAGAGTCACCTTTGGGCAGGTAAAGGGAGGGGGTTACTTGTCAGCACAAGACTAGTGTGGGCAGGGCAGTTCCAGCCTGTGTCTGTGTGGTGTAGCTTGTGCGGTCTGTCTTCTGTGTCGTAGACCTTCCTGAAGTGCTCCTTGATCACAGAGATGACATGGAGACAGTATGTCCCCCGGGTGCCATCCCTAGGGCCTTGAACGCCTGTATGCATCGGTATAGTGCCAACTGGGTGCTTCTTTTCTTGCATTACAAGCTTAAAGCGTGGATAGGACTTGCGTCTCAGAAGTTTCTGGTCATCCTCTTTTGCGGCATTGTTCCAGGCCATGTCAGCATGTCTGATGCTGAGTGGTCTGTTTTAATGGATCACTTTTCTGGGACTTCTTCCCTCCATCCCTACATTCTTGGGTCTTTAAGCAAGGCAGCTTGCGCGTGCTTCATCCCAGTTGCAGCCATATCTTCTTGTCATGGGGCATGGCATTCGACTTCTCTGGAACTGCCCTAGATTCTTGCCCACGGCCCCTTAGGTCTTCTTGCCCAATGGCATCTCTGGTCTGGGAGTCGTCATTCTTACAGAGAGTGTTCTTCTGTCTCTGGGTCCTGTCATTTGTCTTGTTTGTGTGCAGTGTTGGTCTGTGCATGGTTTTTGTCTGGGTTGGAGCTGCTCTGCCTGGGGGCATAGCAGTAATAGACTCAGCAGGAAAATGGCGGGAAGATTCTCCAGTTAATAATTTGATAAGCCTAGACTTTGTAGGCAAAGGGTGTACAGTCCATTTCAGAGCAAGTAGCCGTATATGCAGCAGGTGAGGAGAGTCATTTCCATAGCATTATGCAGACACAGGGAATGACCATTTTTTTTAATGGCAGGCTGTAGTTGGACTCCAGATGGTATTCCCAAATGGAAACAAGACCTCTGGAATTGTTAAACTATTGATCAGTATCCACGTGACTGGTTCAGTATTGCTTTTCCAGGTGCAGAGGTATGAGCCATGTGCAAACGGGCAACGGAAGAGAGGTGAGCAGAGCACAGTCGGAGGGTGGTTTGTGTGGTGTCAGAGGGAAGATGCGACTGGTGGCTGTACGACTACTTTATAGGTTTTGGTTAGGTTTTTTTTTGTTTTGAAGGTGGGAAGCAATGACCAAGTGTATATAGGCACTGGAGCTGACTCAGACAAGGTGAGCCATGACTAGTGGGCTGAAGTAGCAGTTAATGTTCAGGTGTTGAATTGTTGGTTAAGTTAGAATTTTCCCTTGTTGTGTGTCTTCTGGGTGGTACCTGAGCCTCAGTGTAGCAACCTGTAAAGAGCAGAGGCAGGGTGGGTGAGCAGCTGAGGTAAGAGCGGGAGATGAGAATCACGTCAGGCAGACTGCGGTTTTGGGCAGCACCTCAGCATGTGCTTTATAAGTTTGTTTTTAGCAGGTGCGTTACGTTGCTTTGGGGGGACGAAGCAGCATGCTGACAAGAAGTCCGAGAAGGTGAGGTGCTTGTCGTCTGGGTCGGTGTCTAAGAGCAAGGTATCCTGTGGCAACTCAATCAATCGGTGGACGTTTGCAATTTCAGTGCTGAGCTCTGAGGTGAATTAGTGAGAAGAAAGCAATGATACGTCTGGACCTTTTGAGTGTCGAAACAAGTTGAGAGCCCAAGTGTTTGTGGTTCGGTTTAGAGGTTACCAGTGCGAGGTGAGGACCAGCAACAGCTTTCAGGGCTGGCACCTTTAGTTTAAGAGTAATCACTGGACGTTGGCAATTTCGGTGTTGAGCTCTGGCCAGACTGAGCAGGAGAGGGAGTGTATGTTGGAAGTCTTAGTAGCCTGAAAAAGTTCAGAGCCCAAGTGTTTGTGGTTCGTTTTAGAGGTTACCAGTGGGAGATGAGGACCAGCAACAGCTGTCAAGGCTGGCACCTTTATTGTAGGAGCAATGGGTGGACGTTTGCAATTTCGGTGTTGAGCTCTGACGCGAGTTAGCGACAGGAAGCGATGATACGTCTGGACCTTTGAGTGTCTAAACAAGTTCAGAGCCCAAGTGTTTGTGGTTCGTTTGAGAGGTTACCAGTGGGAGATGAGGACCAGCAAGAGCTTTCAGGGCTGGCACCTTTAGTGTAGGAGCAATCGGTGGATGTTCGCAAGTTCGGTGTTGAGCTCTGACGTGAATTAGCGAGAAGAAGCAATGATACGTCTGGACCTTTGAGTGTCTAAACAAGTTCAGAGCCCAAGTATTTGTGGTTCGTCTGAGTGGTTACCAGTGGGAGATAAGGACCAGCAAGAGCTTTCAGGGCTGTCACCTTTGGTGTAGGTCCAATTGCTGGACGTTCGCAATTTCGGTGTTGAGCTCTGGCCAGATTGAGCAGGGGAGTCTGTGTTCGTTGGAAGTTTTAGTAGAGTAAACAAGTTCAGAGCCCTCGTGTTTGTGGTTCGTTTTAGAGGTTACCAGTGGGAGATGAGGACCAGCAAGAGCTTTCAGGGCTGGCGCCTTGAGTGTAGAAGCAGTCGCTGGACGTTCGCAATTTCGGTGTTGAGCTCTGACGTGAATTAGCGAGAGGAAGCGATGATACATCTGGACCTTTGAGTGTCTAAACAATTTCAGAGCCCACGTGTTTGTGGTTCGTTTTAGAGGTTACCAGTGGGAGATGGGGACCAGTAAGAGCTTTCAGTGCTGGCACCTTCAGTGTAGGAGCAATCGCTGGACGTTGGGAATTTCGGTGTTGAGCTCTGACGTGAATTAGCGAGAGGAAGTGATCATACGTCTGGACCTTTGCTTATCTAAACAAGTGCAGAGCCCAAGTGTTTGTGGTTCGTTTTAGCGGTTACCAGTGGGAGATGAGGACCAGCAACAGGTTTCAGGGCTGGCACCTTCAGTGTAGGAGGAATCGCTGGACGTTCGCAATTTCGGTGTTGAGCACTGACGTGAAATAGCGAGAGGAAGCGATGATACCTCTGGACCTTTCAGTGTCTCCACAAGTTGAGAGTCCAAATGCTTGAGGTTCGTTTTAGAGGATACCAGTGGGAGATGAGGACCAGCAAGAGCTTTCAGGGCTGGCACCTTCAGTGCAGGAGCAATCGATGGACGTTCTCAAGTTCAGTGTTGAGCTCTGATGTGAATTAGCGAGAGGAAGCGATCATGCGTCTGGACCTTTGAGTGTCTAAAAAAGTTCAGAGCCCAAATGCTGGAGGTTCCTTTCAGAGGTTACCAGTGGGAGATGAGGACCAGCAAGAGCTTTCAGGGCCGGTGCCTGTAGTGTAGGAGTGGTCGTTGGACGTTCGCAATTTCGGTGTTGGGCTCTGACGTGAATTAGCGAGAGGAAGCGATGATACGTCTGGACCTTTGAGTGTCTAAACAAGTTCAGAGCCCAAGTGTTTGTGGTTCGTTTTAGAGTTTACCAGCGGGAGATGAGGACCAGCAACATCTTTGAGGGCTGGTTCCTTCAGTGTAGGAGCAATCGGTGGACGTTGGGAATTTCGGTGTTGAGCACTGACGTGAATTAGCGAGAGGAAGCGATCCTACGTCTGGACCTTTGAGTGTCTAAACAAGTTCAGAGCCCAAGTGTTTGTGGTTCGTTTGAGAGGTTACCAGTGGGAGATGAGGACCAGCAAGAGCTTTCAGGGCTGGCACCTTGAGTGTAGGAGCAATCCCTGGATGTTTGCGATTTCGGTGTTGATCTCTGACTTGAATTAGCGAGAGGAAGCGATCATACGTATGGACATTTGAGTGTCTAAGCACGTTCAGAGTCCAAGCGGTAGTGGTTCCTTTTAGAGGTTACCAGTGGGAGATGAGGACCAGCAAGAGCTTTCAGGGCTGGCACCTTTAGAGTAGGAGTAATCGCTGGTCGTTCGCAATTTTGTTTTTGAGCTCTGATGTGAATTAGCGAGGGGAAGTGATCATTTGTCTGGATCTTGGAGTATCTAAACAAGTACAGAGTCCAAGTGTTTGTGGTTCGTTTTAGAGGTTACCAGTGGGAGATGGGGACCAGCAACAGTTTTCAGGGCTGGCATCTTCAGTGTAGGTGGAATTGCTGGATGTTTGGAATTTCAGTGTTGAGCTCTGAAGTGAATTAGCGAGAGGAAGCGATGATACGTCTGGACGTCTGAGTGTCTAAACAAGTTGAGAGCCCAAGTGTTTGTGGTTCGTTTGAGAGGTTACCAGTGGGAGATGAGGACCAGCAAGAGCTTTCAGGGCTGGCACCTTTAGAGTAGGAGTAATCGATGGACGTTTGCAATTTCAGCTCCCTTTCAGTTTTATTTTTGTGCGCTCTTCAGAGTGCTCTTATCTTACTCTTTGCCATTTAGGATGCCTTTGTTCAGCCCCTGGCCCCCTGACAACATCCATACTTTGTTGAAATCTCCTTCAGAGTTCCTCATTGTTACCTCTGAGGCTTCTTTGGTCTCTCAGGCCCCCTCGGGACTCCTCCGCTCCCTTTGCTGACTTCTCGCGAGACATCCCCTATGCTCTAGTGCCCTGTTCTAGCTCGGGAGGGTGCTTTGCACCCTCTTTTCCACTCAGAATGCTTCCTGAGTCCGCACGTGTTACTCCAGGTGTTCTTTCTGTCCTCTCATCCATTTGGTGCGCCTCCATTCGGTCCCCTGAGGACATCTGTACTTTGTTCAACTCCCTTTTGAGCTCGTTGTGTCCCCAAGAGTACTTTGGTCTCTCTGGCCCCTTCGGGACTTCTTGAATTGCTGTGACGATGCCTCTTGTTCTGTCAGAACCTTTTCCGAAGCCATCTTTGTGCCCCAGAGGGGTCTTTTTATTTCCCATCTTATCGCGTGTTTCTCTTTGGTATCTGGTGCCCCAAAGATGTCTGTCGTCGGCCGAGTGTTTCAGAGGAGGCAATAGCCTTCATCTGTTTTTATCAACACATCTCCTATGGTGTTTTTTATTGTGTTTTGCAATTTATTGTTGTTCTACCTACTTAGGTGCTAGTTAGGCTGCTTCATAGTGTCTGATACATATCTTGTATTTTGATGGTTTTTTGGTCTTTTCTGCCCTTTGGGACTCATCTAGTTCTCTTAAGGGAGTCAGTCAGAGAGGCTATCAAGGTGACTCAGCGATTTACACTAAATAATTTACTTTGCAACCAGAGATGTTTTTGAGAAGGGATTCTTACGGGTTCTAATTCTGCTTTGTCATTCTGTCCTACCCAGAAGTTCCAGTAGAAGTTAGGTGGTACGCATGGTCTTGATGGAAATTAAGTGTTGCTCCATAGCATTTTCATTTTCTTTATAGGAAACTAAAGCACATAATTTTTGATAATAATACAGTTATTGCTCTTAATCAACCACTTTCTTACATAGCTTAGTGCAACATCTATCTTTTTCTATCTACGGCCCCAAAGAATTAAGTTTTCCTCCCTACCCGGTCACATTCCTGATGCAATGGGTGTAGTTGTAGTAAAAGAGCAGGTATTGTCATTTCCAGTAAGGATTGCTTTCTCTCTTCAGCGCTTTACATGCTGTAAACCTAAGGCAGAGGAGCAAACTCCCTGCTGCTCCTCCAGCTGCCTTTATGCCTTCTGGCAATTCACCCCTCCCCTTCCCCAGGTGGTTGTGGGAAGGGCAGTGGGCGAGGCCTGGGGTATATGAGCCACAGCCTCTCCTCAGGGAGCTCCTTCTGCTCCTGGGTTTCTCTGGTGTTGGTGCTCTGCTGTTCCTTCAGCTGATTGCTGCTTAATTGCAGCTGATTGCTTTTGCCTAAGCTCTTTGGGCAAAGGTGTTTTGACGTTTAGAGAAGCGGAGGTGTCTGTCTGAGGTAAGAGCTTCAGGACCAGTTGAGGTTCAGCAGCATATGTAATAAAAAGTAAACCTATATGTAGTGGGGGTTTTTTCAGGTCAGTGATTTTGTATTGAGTGTTTGCAGCTGGCAAAATGATCTAATAGTATGTAGGGCTTTTTTATTCTAGATGCTTTGCATTTTCCTGGAATTCCTGACTTTACTGAAGGTGCAACCTTGTTTTTTTAACTAGTTGTGCTGTATGTTGCTGATATAATTTCTGGTAATAAGAGTGATGGTGAGATTATCTAGCAGGGCTTAAGGTGTGAGCATTTTGTATGCATCTGTACATAGAGCTTTAGCATTTCTTAAGAAAGGAGCAGTGACAATTCATAATGTCTTTCAGGGTATGGGCCAGCTCATTGCCTACCCAATTGCTCACAGAGTACTAACTTGTCCCTACAACCTTTGCAGCTTGTAGCGGGCCCCTCAGATTATAAGCATCAGGAGTGAGTAGCTTACAGGTTTGGGATTTCTTTACTTTGAAGGTGGAAGCAATGAGCAAAGCGGGCTATTGGCACCGGAGGTGACTCAGGGAAGGTGAGCCATGACTAGTGGGTCAACGAGCAGTTAATTTTCAGGTGTCGTATTGTTGGTGAGGTTAGAAGCATCCCTTGTTTGTGCTTTATGGGTGGTGCCCAAGCAGAATGGCAGAAGCAGGGTGGGTGAGCGGCCAAGGTAAAGGAATGAAAGATGGGAAGGCTGTGGTTTTGGGCAGTATCTCAGCATGTGCCTTTTGGTTTCTTCAGGTGCTGTGAGCAGGCTGGGAGGGGTGAAGCTGCAGGCTGATGAGCGGTCTGAGAAGGTGAGGTGGTTGTCAGCTGGGTCTGCACCTAAGAGTAGTTAATCACGTGGCAACTCGGTTAGGTGTTTCTCCTTGGTTTTGCAGGTGCCATTCAGGCAGCATTTTGCATTGGATTTGCGGTGAGCTGGGACAGTAGCAAGGAGGAGCATGGGGCTGGTGACTTCTCCCAAGCACAGCAATAGTTTTCAGTCTCTTGGTAGACTAGATGCCAGAAGCAATGATGGCCACAGCGTCCGACTTTGGAATTGGCACGGTGCAGGGGAACAGAAGGCCACCTTCCTTTTCAGGACGGGGGGGGTGTTGTGGAAGAGGTTGGCATTGATGGATATGATGCTTACTGCTGGCACTATTTTTGTGAGGATGAAGAGGAATGTGGCAACTGCAGAAATATCCCTGTTAGCCGATGTAGCTTATGGTGTAGCCTGGATTCAGAGCCCTGGCCCTCTGAAAGCCAAATGGAAGGACTGGGACTGAGGAGGGGGCTCTGGTTGGAGGGGACAAGGTTGGGAATTGCAGGGAGGGTATTGAAGTTAGTGTAGGGGAGAGGGCTGCCCAGGAAGAGTCACCTTTGGGCAGGTAAAGGGAGGGGGTTACTTGTCAGCACAAGACTAGTGTGGGCAGGGCAGTTCCAGCCTGTGTCTGTGTGGTGTAGCTTGTGCGGTCTGTCTTCTGTGTCGTAGACCTTCCTGAAGTGCTCCTTGATCACAGAGATGACATGGAGACAGTATGTCCCCCGGGTGCCATCCCTAGGGCCTTGAACGCCTGTATGCATCGGTACAGTGCCAACTGGGTGCTTCTTTTCTTGCATTACAAGCTTAAAGCGTGGATAGGACTTGCGTCTCAGAAGTTTCTGGTCATCCTCTTTTGCGGCATTGTTCCAGGCCACGTCAGCATGTCTGATGCTGAGTGGTCTGTTTTAATGGATCACTTTTCTGGGACTTCTTCCCTCCATCCCTACATTCTTGGGTCTTTAAGCAAGGCAGCTTGCGCGTGCTTCATCCCAGTTGCAGCCATATCTTCTTGTCATGGGGCATGGCATTCGACTTCTCTGGAACTGCCCTAGATTCTTGCCCACGGCCCCTTAGGTCTTCTTGCCCAATGGCATCTCTGGTCTGGGAGTCGTCATTCTTACAGAGAGTGTTCTTCTGTCTCTGGGTCCTGTCATTTGTCTTGTTTGTGTGCAGTGTTGGTCTGTGCATGGTTTTTGTCTGGGTTGGAGCTGCTGTGCCTGGGGGCATAGCAGTAATAGGCTCAGCAGGAAAATAGCGGGAAGATTCTCCAGTTAATAATTTGATAAGCCTAGACTTTGTAGGCAAAGGGTGTACAGTCCATTTCAGAGCAAGTAGCCGTATATGCAGCAGGTGAGGAGAGTCATTTCCATAGCATTATGCAGACACAGGGAATGACCATTTTTTTTAATGGCAGGCTGTAGTTGGACTCCAGATGGTATTCCCAAATGGAAACAAGACCTCTGGAATTGTTAAACTATTGATCAGTATCCACGTGACTGGTTCAGTATTGCTTTTCCAGGTGCAGAGGTATGAGCCATGTGCAAACGGGCAACGGAAGAGAGGTGAGCAGAGCACAGTCGGAGGGTGGTTTGTGTGGTGTCAGAGGGAAGATGCGACTGGTGGCTGTACGACTACTTTATAGGTTTTGGTTAGGTTTTTTTTTTGTTTTGAAGGTGGGAAGCAATGACCAAGTGTATATAGGCACTGGAGCTGACTCAGACAAGGTGAGCCATGACTAGTGGGCTGAAGTAGCAGTTAATGTTCAGGTGTTGAATTGTTGGTTAAGTTAGAATTTTCCCTTGTTGTGTGTCTTCTGGGTGGTACCTGAGCCTCAGTGTAGCAACCTGTAAAGAGCAGAGGCAGGGTGGGTGAGCAGCTGAGGTAAGAGCGGGAGATGAGAATCACGTCAGGCAGACTGCGGTTTTGGGCAGCACCTCAGCATGTGCTTTATAAGTTTGTTTTTAGCAGGTGCGTTACGTTGCTTTGGGGGGACGAAGCAGCATGCTGACAAGAAGTCCGAGAAGGTGAGGTGCTTGTCGTCTGGGTTGGTGTCTAAGAGCAAGGTATCCTGTGGCAACTCAATCAATCGGTGGACGTTTGCAATTTCAGTGCTGAGCTCTGAGGTGAATTAGTGAGAAGAAAGCAATGATACGTCTGGACCTTTTGAGTGTCGAAACAAGTTGAGAGCCCAAGTGTTTGTGGTTCGGTTTAGAGGTTACCAGTGCGAGGTGAGGACCAGCAACAGCTTTCAGGGCTGGCACCTTTAGTTTAAGAGTAATCACTGGACGTTGGCAATTTCGGTGTTGAGCTCTGGCCAGAATGAGCAGGAGAGGGAGTGTATGCTGGAAGTTTTAGTAGCCTCAACAAGTTGAGAGACCCAGTGCTTGTGGTTCGTTTGAGAGGTTACCAGTGGGAGATGAGGACCAGCAAGAGCTTTCAGGGCTGGCACCTGTAGTGTAGGAGCAATCGCTGGACGTTCACAATTTCGGTGTTGAGCTCTGACGTGAATTAGCGATAGGAAGCGATGATACATCTGGACCTATGAGAGTCTAAACAAGTTCAGAGCCCAAGTGTTTGTGGTTCCTTTTGGAGGTTACCAGTGGGAGATGAGGACCAGCAAGAGGCTTCAGGCCTGGCACCGTGAGTGTAGGAGCAGTCGCTGGACGTTCGCTATATTGGTGTTGAGCTCTGACGTGAGTTAGCAAGAGGAAGCGATCATATGTGTGGATCTTTCAGTGTCTAAACAAGTTCAGAGGCCAAGTGTTTGTGGTTCGTTTTAGAGGTTACCAGTGGGAGATGAGGACCAGCAAGAGCTTTCAGGCTGCCACCTTGAGTGTAGGAGCAATCGCTGGACGTTCGCAATTTCGGTGTTGAGCTCTGATGTGAATTAGCGAGTGGAAGCGCTGATACGTTTGGACCTTCGAGTGTCTAAAGAAGTTCAGAGGCCAAGTGGTTGTGGTTTGTTTTAGAGGTTAGTAGCGGGAGATGAGGACCAGCAAGAGCTTTCAGGGCTGGCACCTTTAGTGTAGGAGCAATTGCTGGATGTTCGCAATTTGGGTGTTGAGCTCTGACGTGAGTTAGCAAGAGGAAGTGATCATATGTGTGGACCTTTGAGTGTCTAACCAAGTTCAGAGCCCAAGTGTTTGTGGTTCGTTTTAGAGGTTAGCAGTGGGAGATGAGGACCAGCAACAGCTTTCAGGGCTGGCACCTTTAGTGTAGTACCAATTGCTGGACGTTCGCAATATCGGTGTTGAGCTCTGGCCAGATTGAGCAGGGGAGTCTGTGTACGTTGGAAGTTTTAGTAGCCGAAACAACTTCAGAGCCCCAGTGCTTGAGGTTCGTTCTAGCGGTTACCAGTGGGAGATGAGGACCAGCAAGAGCTTTCAGGGCTGGCACCTTCAGTGTAGGAGCAATCGGTGGACGTTCGCAAGTTCGGTGTTGAGCTCTGACGTGAATTAGCGAGAGGAAGCGATGACACATCTGGACCTTTGAGTGTCTAAATAAGTTCAGAGCCCACGTGTTTGTGGTTCGTTTTAGAGGTTACCAGTGGGAGATGAGGACCAGCAAGAGGTTTCAGGGCTGGCACCATTAGTGTAGGAGCAATCGCTGGACGTTCGCAATTTCGGTGTTGAGCTCTGGCCAGATTGAGCAAGATATGCAGTGTATGTTGGAAGGTTTAGTAGGCTATACAAGTTCAGAGCCCAAGTACTTGAGGTTCGTTTTAGCGGTTACTAGTTGGAGATGAGGACCAGCAAGAGCTTTCAGGACTGGCAGTTTTAGTGTGGGAGCAATCGTTGCAAGTTCGCAATTTCGGTGTTGATCTCTGACGTGAATTAGTGAGAGGAAGCGATCATACGTCTGGACCTTGGAGTGTCTAAACAAGTTCAGAGCCCAAATGCTGGAGGTTCCTTTTAGAGGTTACCGGTGGGAGATGAGGACCAGCAACAGCTTTCACGGCTGGCACCTTGAGTGTAGCAATAGTCGCTGGACGTTTGCAATTTCGGTGTTGAGCTCTGACGTGAATTAGTGAGGGGAAGTGATGATATTTCTGGACCTTAGAGTGTCTAAACAAGTTCAGAGCCCAAGTGTTTGTGGTTCGTTTGAGAGGTCAGCAGAGGGAGATGAGGACCAGCAAGAGGTTTCAGGGCTGGCAGCTTTAGTGTAGGAGGAATCGGTGGATGTTCGCAATTTCGGTGTTGAGCTCTGACGTGAATTAGAGAGAGGAAGTGATGATACGTCTGGACCTCTGAGTGTCTAAACAAGTTCAGAGCCCAAGTGTTTGTGGTTCGTTTTAGAGGTTACCAGTGGGAGATGAGGACCAGCAACAGCTTTCAGGGCTGGCACCTTTAGTGTAAGCTTAATATCTGGACGTTTGCAATTTTGGTGTTGAGCTCTGGCCAGACTGAGGAAGAGATGGAGTGTATGTTGGAAGGTTTAGTAGCCTAAACAAGTTCAGAGCCCAAGTGTTTGTGGTTCGTTTTAGAGGTTACTAGTTGTAGATGAGGACCCGCAAGAGCTTTCAGGAGTGGGAGCAATCGTTGCAAGTTCGCAATTTCGGTGTTGATCTCTGACGTGAATTAGTGAGAGGAAGCGATCATACGTCTGGACCTTGGAGTGTCTAAACAAGTTCAGAGCCCAAATGCTGGAGGTTCCCTTTAGAGGTTACCAGTGGGAGATGAGGACCAGCAAGAGCTTTCAGGGCCGGTACCTGTAGTGTAGGAGTGATCGTTTGACGTTCGCAATTTCAGTGTTGAGCTCTGACGTGAATTAGCGAGAGGAAGCGAAGATATGTCTGGACCTTGGAGTGTCTAAACAAGTTGAGAGCCCAAGTGTTTGTGGTTCGTTTGAGAGGTCAGCAGAGGGAGATGAGGACCACCAAGAGGTTTCAGGGCTGGCAGCTTTAGTGTAGGAGGAATCGGTGGACGTTCTCAAGTTCAGTGTTGAGCTCTGACGTGAATTAGAGAGAGGAAGTGATGATACGTCTGGACCTTGGAGTGTCCAAATAAGTTCAGAGCCCAGGTGTTTGTGGTTCGTTTGATAGGTTACCAGTGGGAGATGATGACGAGCAAGAGAGGTCAGGGCTGGCACCTTTAGTGTAGGACCAATTGCTGGATGTTCGCAATATCGGTGTTGAGCTCTGGCCAGATTGAGCAGGGGAGTCTGTGTACGTTGGAAGTTTTAGTAGTCTAAACAACTTGAGAGCCCAAGTGTCTGTGGTTCGTTTTAGAGGTTACCAGTGGGAGATGAGGACCAGCAAGAGCTTTCAGGGCTGGCACCTTTAGTGTAGGAGCAATCGGTGGATGTTCGCAAGTTCGGTGTTGAGCTCTGACGTGAATTAGCGAGAAGAAGCAATGATACGTCTGGACCTTTGAGTGTCTAAACAAGTTCAGAGCCCAAGTATTTGTGGTTCGTCTGAGTGGTTACCAGTGGGAGATAAGGACCAGCAAGAGCTTTCAGGGCTGGCACCTTTGGTGTAGGTCCAATTGCTGGACGTTCGCAATTTCGGTGTTGAGCTCTGGCCAGATTGAGCAGGGGAGTCTGTGTTCGTTGGAAGTTTTAGTAGAGTAAACAAGTTCAGAGCCCTCGTGTTTGTGGTTCGTTTTAGAGGTTACCAGTAGGAGATGAGGACCAGCAAGAGCTTTCAGGGCTGGCGCCTTGAGTGTAGAAGCAGTCGCTGGACGTTCGCAATTTCGGTGTTGAGCTCTGACGTGAATTAGCGAGAGGAAGCGATGATACATCTGGACCTTTGAGTGTCTAAACAATTTCAGAGCCCACGTGTTTGTGGTTCGTTTTAGAGGTTACCAGTGGGAGATGGGGACCAGTAAGAGCTTTCAGTGCTGGCACCTTCAGTGTAGGAGCAATCGCTGGACGTTGGGAATTTCGGTGTTGAGCTCTGACGTGAATTAGCGAGAGGAAGTGATCATACGTCTGGACCTTTGCTTATCTAAACAAGTGCAGAGCCCAAGTGTTTGTGGTTCGTTTTAGCGGTTACCAGTGGGAGATGAGGACCAGCAACAGGTTTCAGGGCTGGCACCTTCAGTGTAGGAGGAATCGCTGGACGTTCGCAATTTCGGTGTTGAGCACTGACGTGAATTAGCGAGAGGAAGCGATGATACCTCTGGACCTTTCAGTGTCTCCACAAGTTAAGAGTCCAAATGCTTGAGGTTCGTTTTAGAGGTTACCAGTGGGAGATGAGGACCAGCAAGAGCTTTCAGGGCTGGCACCTTCAGTGCAGGAGCAATCGATGGACGTTCTCAAGTTCAGTGTTGAGCTCTGATGTGAATTAGCGAGAGGAAGCGATCATACGTCTGGACCTTTGAGTGTCTAAAAAAGTTCAGAGCCCAAATGCTGGAGGTTCCTTTCAGAGGTTACCAGTGGGAGATGAGGACCAGCAAGAGCTTTCAGGGCCGGTGCCTGTAGTGTAGGAGTGGTCGTTGGACGTTCGCAATTTCGGTGTTGGGCTCTGACGTGAATTAGCGAGAGGAAGCGATGATACGTCTGGACCTTTGAGTGTCTAAACAAGTTCAGAGGCCAAGTGTTTGTGGTTCGTTTTAGAGTTTACCAGTGGGAGATGAGGACCAGCAACATCTTTGAGGGCTGGTTCCTTCAGTGTAGGAGCAATCGGTGGACGTTGGGAATTTCGGTGTTGAGCACTGACGTGAATTAGCGAGAGGAAGCGATCCTACGTCTGGACCTTTGAGTGTCTAAACAAGTTCAGAGCCCAAGTGTTTGTGGTTCGTTTGAGAGGTTACCAGTGGGAGATGAGGACCAGCAAGAGCTTTCAGGGCTGGCACCTTGAGTGTAGGAGCAATCCCTGGATGTTTGCGATTTCGGTGTTGATCTCTGACTTGAATTAGCGAGAGGAAGCGATCATACGTATGGACATTTGAGTGTCTAAGCACGTTCAGAGTCCAAGCGGTAGTGGTTCCTTTTAGAGGTTACCAGTGGGAGATGAGGACCAGCAAGAGCTTTCAGGGTTGGCACCTTTAGAGTAGGAGTAATCGCTGGTCGTTCGCAATTTTGTTTTTGAGCTCTGATGTGAAGTAGCGAGGGGAAGTGATCATTTGTCTGGATCTTGGAGTATCTAAACAAGTACAGAGTCCAAGTGTTTGTGGTTCGTTTTAGAGGTTACCAGTGGGAGATGGGGACCAGCAACAGTTTTCAGGGCTGGCATCTTCAGTGTAGGTGGAATTGCTGGATGTTTGGAATTTCAGTGTTGAGCTCTGAAGTGAATTAGTGAGAGGAAGCGATGATACGTCTGGACGTCTGAGTGTCTAAACAAGTTGAGAGCCCAAGTGTTTGTGGTTCGTTTGAGAGGTTACCAGTGGGAGATGAGGACCAGCAAGAGCTTTCAGGGCTGGCACCTTTAGAGTAGGAGTAATCGATGGACATTTGCAATTTCAGCTCCCTTTCAGTTTTATTTTTGTGCGCTCTTCAGAGTGCTCTTATCTTACTCTTTGCCATTTAGGATGCCTTTGTTCAGCCCCTGGCCCCCTGACAACATCCATACTTTGTTGAAATCTCCTTCAGAGTTCCTCATTGTTACCTCTGAGGCTTCTTTGGTCTCTCAGGCCCCCTCGGGACTCCTCCGCTCCCTTTGCTGACTTCTCGCGAGACATCCCCTATGCTCTAGTGCCCTGTTCTAGCTCGGGAGGGTGCTTTGCACCCTCTTTTCCACTCAGAATGCTTCCTGAGTCCGCACGTGTTACTCCAGGTGTTCTTTCTGTCCTCTCATCCATTTGGTGCGCCTCCATTCGGTCCCCTGAGGACATCTGTACTTTGTTCAACTCCCTTTTGAGCTCGTTGTGTCCCCAAGAGTACTTTGGTCTCTCTGGCCCCTTCGGGACTTCTTGAATTGCTGTGACGATGCCTCTTGTTCTGTCAGAACCTTTTCCGAAGCCATCTTTGTGCCCCAGAGGGGTCTTTTTATTTCCCATCTTATCGCGTGTTTCTCTTTGGTATCTGGTGCCCCAAAGATGTCTGTCGTCGGCCGAGTGTTTCAGAGGAGGCAATAGCCTTCATCTGTTTTTATCAACACATCTCCTATGGTGTTTTTTATTGTGTTTTGCAATTTATTGTTGTTCTACCTACTTAGGTGCTAGTTAGGCTGCTTCATAGTGTCTGATACATATCTTGTATTTTGATGGTTTTTTGGTCTTTTCTGCCCTTTGGGACTCATCTAGTTCTCTTAAGGGAGTCAGTCAGAGAGGCTATCAAGGTGACTCAGCGATTTACACTAAATAATTTACTTTGCAACCAGAGATGTTTTTGAGAAGGGATTCTTACGGGTTCTAATTCTGCTTTGTCATTCTGTCCTACCCAGAAGTTCCAGTAGAAGTTAGGTGGTACGCATGGTCTTGATGGAAATTAAGTGTTGCTCCATAGCATTTTCATTTTCTTTATAGGAAACTAAAGCACATAATTTTTGATAATAATACAGTTATTGCTCTTAATCAACCACTTTCTTACATAGCTTAGTGCAACATCTATCTTTTTCTATCTACGGCCCCGAAGAATTAAGTTTTCCTCCCTACCCGGTCACATTCCTGATGCAATGGGTGTAGTTGTAGTAAAAGAGCAGGTATTGTCATTTCCAGTAAGGATTGCTTTCTCTCTTCAGCGCTTTACATGCTGTAAACCTAAGGCAGAGGAGCAAACTCCCTGCTGCTCCTCCAGCTGCCTTTATGCCTTCTGGCAATTCACCCCTCCCCTTCCCCAGGTGGTTGTGGGAAGGGCAGTGGGCGAGGCCTGGGGTATATGAGCCACAGCCTCTCCTCAGGGAGCTCCTTCTGCTCCTGGGTTTCTCTGGTGTTGGTGCTCTGCTGTTCCTTCAGCTGATTGCTGCTTAATTGCAGCTGATTGCTTTTGCCTAAGCTCTTTGGGCAAAGGTGTTTTGACGTTTAGAGAAGCGGAGGTGTCTGTCTGAGGTAAGAGCTTCAGGACCAGTTGAGGTTCAGCAGCATATGTAATAAAAAGTAAACCTATATGTAGTGGGGGTTTTTTCAGGTCAGTGATTTTGTATTGAGTGTTTGCAGCTGGCAAAATGATCTAATAGTATGTAGGGCTTTTTTATTCTAGATGCTTTGCATTTTCCTGGAATTCCTGACTTTACTGAAGGTGCAACCTTGTTTTTTTTAACTAGTTGTGCTGTATGTTGCTGATATAATTTCTGGTAATAAGAGTGATGGTGAGATTATCTAGCAGGGCTTAAGGTGTGAGCATTTTGTATGCATCTGTACATAGAGCTTTAGCATTTCTTAAGAAAGGAGCAGTGACAATTCATAATGTCTTTCAGGGTATGGGCCAGCTCATTGCCTACCCAATTGCTCACAGAGTACTAACTTGTCCCTACAACCTTTGCAGCTTGTAGCGGGCCCCTCAGATTATAAGCATCAGGAGTGAGTAGCTTACAGGTTTGGGATTTCTTTACTTTGAAGGTGGAAGCAATGAGCAAAGCGGGCTATTGGCACCGGAGGTGACTCAGGGAAGGTGAGCCATGACTAGTGGGTCAACGAGCAGTTAATTTTCAGGTGTCGTATTGTTGGTGAGGTTAGAAGCATCCCTTGTTTGTGCTTTATGGGTGGTGCCCAAGCAGAATGGCAGAAGCAGGGTGGGTGAGCAGCCAAGGTAAAGGAATGAAAGATGGGAAGGCTGTGGTTTTGGGCAGTATCTCAGCATGTGCCTTTTGGTTTCTTCAGGTGCTGTGAGCAGGCTGGGAGGGGTGAAGCTGCAGGCTGATGAGCGGTCTGAGAAGGTGAGGTGGTTGTCAGCTGGGTCTGCACCTAAGAGTAGTTAATCACGTGGCAACTCGGTTAGGTGTTTCTCCTTGGTTTTGCAGGTGCCATTCAGGCAGCATTTTGCATTGGATTTGCGGTGAGCTGGGACAGTAGCAAGGAGGAGCATGGGGCTGGTGACTTCTCCCAAGCACAGCAATAGTTTTCAGTCTCTTGGTAGACTAGATGCCAGAAGCAATGATGGCCACAGCGTCCGACTTTGGAATTGGCACGGTGCAGGGGAACAGAAGGCCACCTTCCTTTTCAGGACGGGGGGGGTGTTGTGGAAGAGGTTGGCATTGATGGATATGATGCTTACTGCTGGCACTATTTTTGTGAGGATGAAGAGGAATGTGGCAACTGCAGAAATATCCCTGTTAGCCGATGTAGCTTATGGTGTAGCCTGGATTCAGAGCCCTGGCCCTCTGAAAGCCAAATGGAAGGACTGGGACTGAGGAGGGGGCTCTGGTTGGAGGGGACAAGGTTGGGAATTGCAGGGAGGGTATTGAAGTTAGTGTAGGGGAGAGGGCTGCCCAGGAAGAGTCACCTTTGGGCAGGTAAAGGGAGGGGGTTACTTGTCAGCACAAGACTAGTGTGGGCAGGGCAGTTCCAGCCTGTGTCTGTGTGGTGTAGCTTGTGCGGTCTGTCTTCTGTGTCGTAGACCTTCCTGAAGTGCTCCTTGATCACAGAGATGACATGGAGACAGTATGTCCCCCGGGTGCCATCCCTAGGGCCTTGAACGCCTGTATGCATCGGTACAGTGCCAACTGGGTGCTTCTTTTCTTGCATTACAAGCTTAAAGCGTGGATAGGACTTGCGTCTCAGAAGTTTCTGGTCATCCTCTTTTGCGGCATTGTTCCAGGCCACGTCAGCATGTCTGATGCTGAGTGGTCTGTTTTAATGGATCACTTTTCTGGGACTTCTTCCCTCCATCCCTACATTCTTGGGTCTTTAAGCAAGGCAGCTTGCGCGTGCTTCATCCCAGTTGCAGCCATATCTTCTTGTCATGGGGCATGGCATTCGACTTCTCTGGAACTGCCCTAGATTCTTGCCCACGGCCCCTTAGGTCTTCTTGCCCAATGGCATCTCTGGTCTGGGAGTCGTCATTCTTACAGAGAGTGTTCTTCTGTCTCTGGGTCCTGTCATTTGTCTTGTTTGTGTGCAGTGTTGGTCTGTGCATGGTTTTTGTCTGGGTTGGAGCTGCTCTGCCTGGGGGCATAGCAGTAATAGACTCAGCAGGAAAATGGCGGGAAGATTCTCCAGTTAATAATTTGATAAGCCTAGACTTTGTAGGCAAAGGGTGTACAGTCCATTTCAGAGCAAGTAGCCGTATATGCAGCAGGTGAGGAGAGTCATTTCCATAGCATTATGCAGACACAGGGAATGACCATTTTTTTTAATGGCAGGCTGTAGTTGGACTCCAGATGGTATTCCCAAATGGAAACAAGACCTCTGGAATTGTTAAACTATTGATCAGTATCCACGTGACTGGTTCAGTATTGCTTTTCCAGGTGCAGAGGTATGAGCCATGTGCAAACGGGCAACGGAAGAGAGGTGAGCAGAGCACAGTCGGAGGGTGGTTTGTGTGGTGTCAGAGGGAAGATGCGACTGGTGGCTGTACGACTACTTTATAGGTTTTGGTTAGGTTTTTTTTTGTTTTGAAGGTGGGAAGCAATGACCAAGTGTATATAGGCACTGGAGCTGACTCAGACAAGGTGAGCCATGACTAGTGGGCTGAAGTAGCAGTTAATGTTCAGGTGTTGAATTGTTGGTTAAGTTAGAATTTTCCCTTGTTGTGTGTCTTCTGGGTGGTACCTGAGCCTCAGTGTAGCAACCTGTAAAGAGCAGAGGCAGGGTGGGTGAGCAGCTGAGGTAAGAGCGGGAGATGAGAATCACGTCAGGCAGACTGCGGTTTTGGGCAGCACCTCAGCATGTGCTTTATAAGTTTGTTTTTAGCAGGTGCGTTACGTTGCTTTGGGGGGACGAAGCAGCATGCTGACAAGAAGTCCGAGAAGGTGAGGTGCTTGTTGTCTGGGTTGGTGTCTAAGAGCAAGGTATCCTGTGGCAACTCAATCAATCGGTGGACGTTTGCAATTTCAGTGTTGAGCTCTGAGGTGAATTAGTGAGAAGAAAGCAATGATACGTCTGGACCTTTTGAGTGTCGAAACAAGTTGAGAGCCCAAGTGTTTGTGGTTCGGTTTAGAGGTTACCAGTGCGAGGTGAGGACCAGCAACAGCTTTCAGGGCTGGCACCTTTAGTTTAAGAGTAATCACTGGACGTTGGCAATTTCGGTGTTGAGCTCTGGCCAGACTGAGCAGGAGAGGGAGTGTATGTTGGAAGTCTTAGTAGCCTGAAAAAGTTCAGAGCCCAAGTGTTTGTGGTTCGTTTTAGAGGTTACCAGTGGGAGATGAGGACCAGCAAGAGCTTTCAGGGCTGGCGCCTTGAGTGTAGAAGCAGTCGCTGGACGTTCGCAATTTCGGTGTTGAGCTCTGACGTGAATTAGCGAGAGGAAGCGATGATACATCTGGACCTTTGAGTGTCTAAACAATTTCAGAGCCCACGTGTTTGTGGTTCGTTTTAGAGGTTACCAGTGGGAGATAGGGACCAGTAAGAGCTTTCAGTGCTGGCACCTTCAGTGTAGGAGCAATTGCTGGACGTTGGGAATTTCGGTGTTGAGCTCTGACGTGAATTAGCGAGAGGAAGTGATCATACGTCTGGACCTTTGCTTATCTAAACAAGTGCAGATCCCAAGTGTTTGTGGTTCGTTTTAGCGGTTACCAGTGGGAGATGAGGACCAGCAACAGGTTTCAGGGCTGGCACCTTCAGTGTAGGAGCAATCGGTGGACGTTGGGAATTTCGGTGTTGAGCACTGACGTGAATTAGCGAGAGGAAGCGATGATACCTCTGGACCTTTCAGTGTCTCCACAAGTTGAGAGTCCAAATGCTTGAGGTTCGTTTTAGAGGATACCAGTGGGAGATGAGGACCAGCAAGAGCTTTCAGGGCTGGCACCTTCAGTGCAGGAGCAATCGACGGACGTTCTCAAGTTCAGTGTTGAGCTCTGATGTGAATTAGCGAGAGGAAGCGATCATGCGTCTGGACCTTTGAGTGTCTAAAAAAGTTCAGAGCCCAAATGCTGGAGGTTCCTTTCAGAGGTTACCAGTGGGAGATGAGGACCAGCAAGAGCTTTCAGGGCCGGTGCCTGTAGTGTAGGAGTGGTCGTTGGACGTTCGCAATTTCGGTGTTGGGCTCTGACGTGAATTAGCGAGAGGAAGCGATGATACGTCTGGACCTTTGAGTGTCTAAACAAGTTCAGAGCCCAAGTGTTTGTGGTTCGTTTTAGAGTTTACCAGCGGGAGATGAGGACCAGCAACATCTTTGAGGGCTGGTTCCTTCAGTGTAGGAGCAATCGGTGGACGTTGGGAATTTCGGTGTTGAGCACTGACGTGAATTAGCGAGAGGAAGCGATCCTACGTCTGGACCTTTGAGTGTCTAAACAAGTTCAGAGCCCAAGTGTTTGTGGTTCGTTTGAGAGGTTACCAGTGGGAGATGAGGACCAGCAAGAGCTTTCAGGGCTGGCACCTTGAGTGTAGGAGCAATCCCTGGATGTTTGCGATTTCGGTGTTGATCTCTGACTTGAATTAGCGAGAGGAAGCGATCATACGTATGGACATTTGAGTGTCTAAGCACGTTCAGAGTCCAAGCGGTAGTGGTTCCTTTTAGAGGTTACCAGTGGGAGATGAGGACCAGCAAGAGCTTTCAGGGCTGGCACCTTTAGAGTAGGAGTAATCGCTGGTTGTTCGCAATTTTGTTTTTGAGCTCTGATGTGAATTAGCGAGGGGAAGTGATCATTTGTCTGGATCTTGGAGTATCTAAACAAGTACAGAGTCCAAGTGTTTGTGGTTCGTTTTAGAGGTTACCAGTGGGAGATGGGGACCAGCAACAGTTTTCAGGGCTGGCATCTTCAGTGTAGGTGGAATTGCTGGATGTTTGGAATTTCAGTGTTGAGCTCTGAAGTGAATTAGCGAGAGGAAGCGATGATACGTCTGGACGTCTGAGTGTCTAAACAAGTTGAGAGCCCAAGTGTTTGTGGTTCGTTTGAGAGGTTACCAGTGGGAGATGAGGACCAGCAAGAGCTTTCAGGGCTGGCACCTTTAGAGTAGGTGTAATCGATGGACGTTTGCAATTTCAGCTCCCTTTCAGTTTTATTTTTGTGCGCTCTTCAGAGTGCTCTTATCTTACTCTTTGCCATTTAGGATGCCTTTGTTCAGCCCCTGGCCCCCTGACAACATCCATACTTTGTTGAAATCTCCTTCAGAGTTCCTCATTGTTACCTCTGAGGCTTCTTTGGTCTCTCAGGCCCCCTCGGGACTCCTCCGCTCCCTTTGCTGACTTCTCGCGAGACATCCCCTATGCTCTAGTGCCCTGTTCTAGCTCGGGAGGGTGCTTTGCACCCTCTTTTCCACTCAGAATGCTTCCTGAGTCCGCACGTGTTACTCCAGGTGTTCTTTCTGTCCTCTCATCCATTTGGTGCGCCTCCATTCGGTCCCCTGAGGACATCTGTACTTTGTTCAACTCCCTTTTGAGCTCGTTGTGTCCCCAAGAGTACTTTGGTCTCTCTGGCCCCTTCGGGACTTCTTGAATTGCTGTGACGATGCCTCTTGTTCTGTCAGAACCTTTTCCGAAGCCATCTTTGTGCCCCAGAGGGGTCTTTTTATTTCCCATCTTATCGCGTGTTTCTCTTTGGTATCTGGTGCCCCAAAGATGTCTGTCGTCGGCCGAGTGTTTCAGAGGAGGCAATAGCCTTCATCTGTTTTTATCAACACATCTCCTATGGTGTTTTTTATTGTGTTTTGCAATTTATTGTTATTCTACCTACTTAGGTGCTAGTTAGGCTGCTTCATAGTGTCTGATACATATCTTGTATTTTGATGGTTTTTTGGTCTTTTCTGCCCTTTGGGACTCATCTAGTTCTCTTAAGGGAGTCAGTCAGAGAGGCTATCAAGGTGACTCAGCGATTTACACTAAATAATTTACTTTGCAACCAGAGATGTTTTTGAGAAGGGATTCTTACGGGTTCTAATTCTGCTTTGTCATTCTGTCCTACCCAGAAGTTCCAGTAGAAGTTAGGTGGTACGCATGGTCTTGATGGAAATTAAGTGTTGCTCCATAGCATTTTCATTTTCTTTATAGGAAACTAAAGCACATAATTTTTGATAATAATACAGTTATTGCTCTTAATCAACCACTTTCTTACATAGCTTAGTGCAACATCTATCTTTTTCTATCTACGGCCCCAAAGAATTAAGTTTTCCTCCCTACCCGGTCACATTCCTGATGCAATGGGTGTAGTTGTAGTAAAAGAGCAGGTATTGTCATTTCCAGTAAGGATTGCTTTCTCTCTTCAGCGCTTTACATGCTGTAAACCTAAGGCAGAGGAGCAAACTCCCTGCTGCTCCTCCAGCTGCCTCTATGCCTTCTGGCAATTCACCCCTCCCCTTCCCCAGGTGGTTGTGGGAAGGGCAGTGGGCGAGGCCTGGGGTATATGAGCCACAGCCTCTCCTCAGGGAGCTCCTTCTGCTCCTGGGTTTCTCTGGTGTTGGTGCTCTGCTGTTCCTTCAGCTGATTGCTGCTTAATTGCAGCTGATTGCTTTTGCCTAAGCTCTTTGGGCAAAGGTGTTTTGACGTTTAGAGAAGCGGAGGTGTCTGTCTGAGGTAAGAGCTTCAGGACCAGTTGAGGTTCAGCAGCATATGTAATAAAAAGTAAACCTATATGTAGTGGGGGTTTTTTCAGGTCAGTGATTTTGTATTGAGTGTTTGCAGCTGGCAAAATGATCTAATAGTATGTAGGGCTTTTTTATTCTAGATGCTTTGCATTTTCCTGGAATTCCTGACTTTACTGAAGGTGCAACCTTGTTTTTTTTAACTAGTTGTGCTGTATGTTGCTGATATAATTTCTGGTAATAAGAGTGGTGGTGAGATTATCTAGCAGGGCTTAAGGTGTGAGCATTTTGTATGCATCTGTACATAGAGCTTTAGCATTTCTTAAGAAAGGAGCAGTGACAATTCATAATGTCTTTCAGGGTATGGGCCAGCTCATTGCCTACCCAATTGCTCACAGAGTACTAACTTGTCCCTACAACCTTTGCAGCTTGTAGCGGGCCCCTCAGATTATAAGCATCAGGAGTGAGTAGCTTACAGGTTTGGGATTTCTTTACTTTGAAGGTGGAAGCAATGAGCAAAGCGGGCTATTGGCACCGGAGGTGACTCAGGGAAGGTGAGCCATGACTAGTGGGTCAACGAGCAGTTAATTTTCAGGTGTCGTATTGTTGGTGAGGTTAGAAGCATCCCTTGTTTGTGCTTTATGGGTGGTGCCCAAGCAGAATGGCAGAAGCAGGGTGGGTGAGCGGCCAAGGTAAAGGAATGAAAGATGGGAAGGCTGTGGTTTTGGGCAGTATCTCAGCATGTGCCTTTTGGTTTCTTCAGGTGCTGTGAGCAGGCTGGGAGGGGTGAAGCTGCAGGCTGATGAGCGGTCTGAGAAGGTGAGGTGGTTGTCAGCTGGGTCTGCACCTAAGAGTAGTTAATCACGTGGCAACTCGGTTAGGTGTTTCTCCTTGGTTTTGCAGGTGCCATTCAGGCAGCATTTTGCATTGGATTTGCGGTGAGCTGGGACAGTAGCAAGGAGGAGCATGGGGCTGGTGACTTCTCCCAAGCACAGCAATAGTTTTCAGTCTCTTGGTAGACTAGATGCCAGAAGCAATGATGGCCACAGCGTCCGACTTTGGAATTGGCACGGTGCAGGGGAACAGAAGGCCACCTTCCTTTTCAGGACGGGGGGGGTGTTGTGGAAGAGGTTGGCATTGATGGATATGATGCTTACTGCTGGCACTATTTTTGTGAGGATGAAGAGGAATGTGGCAACTGCAGAAATATCCCTGTTAGCCAATGTAGCTTATGGTGTAGCCTGGATTCAGAGCCCTGGCCCTCTGAAAGCCAAATGGAAGGACTGGGACTGAGGAGGGGGCTCTGGTTGGAGGGGACAAGGTTGGGAATTGCAGGGAGGGTATTGAAGTTAGTGTAGGGGAGAGGGCTGCCCAGGAAGAGTCACCTTTGGGCAGGTAAAGGGAGGGGGTTACTTGTCAGCACAAGACTAGTGTGGGCAGGGCAGTTCCAGCCTGTGTCTGTGTGGTGTAGCTTGTGCGGTCTGTCTTCTGTGTCGTAGACCTTCCTGAAGTGCTCCTTGATCACAGAGATGACATGGAGACAGTATGTCCCCCGGGTGCCATCCCTAGGGCCTTGAACGCCTGTATGCATCGGTATAGTGCCAACTGGGTGCTTCTTTTCTTGCATTACAAGCTTAAAGCGTGGATAGGACTTGCGTCTCAGAAGTTTCTGGTCATCCTCTTTTGCGGCATTGTTCCAGGCCACGTCAGCATGTCTGATGCTGAGTGGTCTGTTTTAATGGATCACTTTTCTGGGACTTCTTCCCTCCATCCCTACATTCTTGGGTCTTTAAGCAAGGCAGCTTGCGCGTGCTTCATCCCAGTTGCAGCCATATCTTCTTGTCATGGGGCATGGCATTCGACTTCTCTGGAACTGCCCTAGATTCTTGCCCACGGCCCCTTAGGTCTTCTTGCCCAATGGCATCTCTGGTCTGGGAGTCGTCATTCTTACAGAGAGTGTTCTTCTGTCTCTGGGTCCTGTCATTTGTCTTGTTTGTGTGCAGTGTTGGTCTGTGCATGGTTTTTGTCTGGGTTGGAGCTGCTCTGCCTGGGGGCATAGCAGTAATAGACTCAGCAGGAAAATGGCGGGAAGATTCTCCAGTTAATAATTTGATAAGCCTAGACTTTGTAGGCAAAGGGTGTACAGTCCATTTCAGAGCAAGTAGCCGTATATGCAGCAGGTGAGGAGAGTCATTTCCATAGCATTATGCAGACACAGGGAATGACCATTTTTTTTAATGGCAGGCTGTAGTTGGACTCCAGATGGTATTCCCAAATGGAAACAAGACCTCTGGAATTGTTAAACTATTGATCAGTATCCACGTGACTGGTTCAGTATTGCTTTTCCAGGTGCAGAGGTATGAGCCATGTGCAAACGGGCAACGGAAGAGAGGTGAGCAGAGCACAGTCGGAGGGTGGTTTGTGTGGTGTCAGAGGGAAGATGCGACTGGTGGCTGTACGACTACTTTATAGGTTTTGGTTAGGTTTTTTTTTGTTTTGAAGGTGGGAAGCAATGACCAAGTGTATATAGGCACTGGAGCTGACTCAGACAAGGTGAGCCATGACTAGTGGGCTGAAGTAGCAGTTAATGTTCAGGTGTTGAATTGTTGGTTAAGTTAGAATTTTCCCTTGTTGTGTGTCTTCTGGGTGGTACCTGAGCCTCAGTGTAGCAACCTGTAAAGAGCAGAGGCAGGGTGGGTGAGCAGCTGAGGTAAGAGCGGGAGATGAGAATCACGTCAGGCAGACTGCGGTTTTGGGCAGCACCTCAGCATGTGCTTTATAAGTTTGTTTTTAGCAGGTGCGTTACGTTGCTTTGGGGGGACGAAGCAGCATGCTGACAAGAAGTCCGAGAAGGTGAGGTGCTTGTTGTCTGGGTTGGTGTCTAAGAGCAAGGTATCCTGTGGCAACTCAATCAATCGGTGGACGTTTGCAATTTCAGTGTTGAGCTCTGAGGTGAATTAGTGAGAAGAAAGCAATGATACGTCTGGACCTTTTGAGTGTCGAAACAAGTTGAGAGCCCAAGTGTTTGTGGTTCGGTTTAGAGGTTACCAGTGCGAGGTGAGGACCAGCAACAGCTTTCAGGGCTGGCACCTTTAGTTTAAGAGTAATCACTGGACGTTGGCAATTTCGGTGTTGAGCTCTGGCCAGACTGAGCAGGAGAGGGAGTGTATGTTGGAAGTCTTAGTAGCCTGAAAAAGTTCAGAGCCCAAGTGTTTGTGGTTCGTTTTAGAGGTTACCAGTGGGAGATGAGGACCAGCAACAGCTGTCAAGGCTGGCACCTTTATTGTAGGAGCAATGGGTGGACGTTTGCAATTTCGGTGTTGAGCTCTGACGCGAGTTAGCGACAGGAAGCGATGATACGTCTGGACCTTTGAGTGTCTAAACAAGTTCAGAGCCCAAGTGTTTGTGGTTCGTTTGAGAGGTTACCAGTGGGAGATGAGGACCAGCAAGAGCTTTCAGGGCCGGTGCCTGTAGTGTAGGAGTGGTCGTTGGACGTTCGCAATTTCGGTGTTGGGCTCTGACGTGAATTAGCGAGAGGAAGCGATGATACGTCTGGACCTTTGAGTGTCTAAACAAGTTCAGAGCCCAAGTGTTTGTGGTTCGTTTTAGAGTTTACCAGTGGGAGATGAGGACCAGCAAGAGCTTTCAGGGCTGGCGCCTTGAGTGTAGAAGCAGTCGCTGGACGTTCGCAATTTCGGTGTTGAGCTCTGACGTGAATTAGCGAGAGGAAGCGATGATACATCTGGACCTTTGAGTGTCTAAACAAGTTCAGAGCCCAAGTGTTTGTGGTTCGTTTGAGAGGTTACCAGTGGGAGATGAGGACCAGCAAGAGCTTTCAGGGCTGGCACCTTGAGTGTAGGAGCAATCCCTGGATGTTTGCGATTTCGGTGTTGATCTCTGACTTGAATTAGCGAGAGGAAGCGATCATACGTATGGACATTTGAGTGTCTAAGCACGTTCAGAGTCCAAGCGGTAGTGGTTCCTTTTAGAGGTTACCAGTGGGAGATGAGGACCAGCAAGAGCTTTCAGGGCTGGCACCTTTAGAGTAGGAGTAATCGCTGGTTGTTCGCAATTTTGTTTTTGAGCTCTGATGTGAATTAGCGAGGGGAAGTGATCATTTGTCTGGATCTTGGAGTATCTAAACAAGTACAGAGTCCAAGTGTTTGTGGTTCGTTTTAGAGGTTACCAGTGGGAGATGGGGACCAGCAACAGTTTTCAGGGCTGGCATCTTCAGTGTAGGTGGAATTGCTGGATGTTTGGAATTTCAGTGTTGAGCTCTGAAGTGAATTAGCGAGAGGAAGCGATGATACGTCTGGACGTCTGAGTGTCTAAACAAGTTGAGAGCCCAAGTGTTTGTGGTTCGTTTGAGAGGTTACCAGTGGGAGATGAGGACCAGCAAGAGCTTTCAGGGCTGGCACCTTTAGAGTAGGAGTAATCGATGGACGTTTGCAATTTCAGCTCCCTTTCAGTTTTATTTTTGTGCGCTCTTCAGAGTGCTCTTATCTTACTCTTTGCCATTTAGGATGCCTTTGTTCAGCCCCTGGCCCCCTGACAACATCCATACTTTGTTGAAATCTCCTTCAGAGTTCCTCATTGTTACCTCTGAGGCTTCTTTGGTCTCTCAGGCCCCCTCGGGACTCCTCCGCTCCCTTTGCTGACTTCTCGCGAGACATCCCCTATGCTCTAGTGCCCTGTTCTAGCTCGGGAGGGTGCTTTGCACCCTCTTTTCCACTCAGAATGCTTCCTGAGTCCGCACGTGTTACTCCAGGTGTTCTTTCTGTCCTCTCATCCATTTGGTGCGCCTCCATTCGGTCCCCTGAGGACATCTGTACTTTGTTCAACTCCCTTTTGAGCTCGTTGTGTCCCCAAGAGTACTTTGGTCTCTCTGGCCCCTTCGGGACTTCTTGAATTGCTGTGACGATGCCTCTTGTTCTGTCAGAACCTTTTCCGAAGCCATCTTTGTGCCCCAGAGGGGTCTTTTTATTTCCCATCTTATCGCGTGTTTCTCTTTGGTATCTGGTGCCCCAAAGATGTCTGTCGTCGGCCGAGTGTTTCAGAGGAGGCAATAGCCTTCATCTGTTTTTATCAACACATCTCCTATGGTGTTTTTTATTGTGTTTTGCAATTTATTGTTATTCTACCTACTTAGGTGCTAGTTAGGCTGCTTCATAGTGTCTGATACATATCTTGTATTTTGATGGTTTTTTGGTCTTTTCTGCCCTTTGGGACTCATCTAGTTCTCTTAAGGGAGTCAGTCAGAGAGGCTATCAAGGTGACTCAGCGATTTACACTAAATAATTTACTTTGCAACCAGAGATGTTTTTGAGAAGGGATTCTTACGGGTTCTAATTCTGCTTTGTCATTCTGTCCTACCCAGAAGTTCCAGTAGAAGTTAGGTGGTACGCATGGTCTTGATGGAAATTAAGTGTTGCTCCATAGCATTTTCATTTTCTTTATAGGAAACTAAAGCACATAATTTTTGATAATAATACAGTTATTGCTCTTAATCAACCACTTTCTTACATAGCTTAGTGCAACATCTATCTTTTTCTATCTACGGCCCCGAAGAATTAAGTTTTCCTCCCTACCCGGTCACATTCCTGATGCAATGGGTGTAGTTGTAGTAAAAGAGCAGGTATTGTCATTTCCAGTAAGGATTGCTTTCTCTCTTCAGCGCTTTACATGCTGTAAACCTAAGGCAGAGGAGCAAACTCCCTGCTGCTCCTCCAGCTGCCTTTATGCCTTCTGGCAATTCACCCCTCCCCTTCCCCAGGTGGTTGTGGGAAGGGCAGTGGGCGAGGCCTGGGGTATATGAGCCACAGCCTCTCCTCAGGGAGCTCCTTCTGCTCCTGGGTTTCTCTGGTGTTGGTGCTCTGCTGTTCCTTCAGCTGATTGCTGCTTAATTGCAGCTGATTGCTTTTGCCTAAGCTCTTTGGGCAAAGGTGTTTTGACGTTTAGAGAAGCGGAGGTGTCTGTCTGAGGTAAGAGCTTCAGGACCAGTTGAGGTTCAGCAGCATATGTAATAAAAAGTAAACCTATATGTAGTGGGGGTTTTTTCAGGTCAGTGATTTTGTATTGAGTGTTTGCAGCTGGCAAAATGATCTAATAGTATGTAGGGCTTTTTTATTCTAGATGCTTTGCATTTTCCTGGAATTCCTGACTTTACTGAAGGTGCAACCTTGTTTTTTTTAACTAGTTGTGCTGTATGTTGCTGATATAATTTCTGGTAATAAGAGTGATGGTGAGATTATCTAGCAGGGCTTAAGGTGTGAGCATTTTGTATGCATCTGTACATAGAGCTTTAGCATTTCTTAAGAAAGGAGCAGTGACAATTCATAATGTCTTTCAGGGTATGGGCCAGCTCATTGCCTACCCAATTGCTCACAGAGTACTAACTTGTCCCTACAACCTTTGCAGCTTGTAGCGGGCCCCTCAGATTATAAGCATCAGGAGTGAGTAGCTTACAGGTTTGGGATTTCTTTACTTTGAAGGTGGAAGCAATGAGCAAAGCGGGCTATTGGCACCGGAGGTGACTCAGGGAAGGTGAGCCATGACTAGTGGGTCAACGAGCAGTTAATTTTCAGGTGTCGTATTGTTGGTGAGGTTAGAAGCATCCCTTGTTTGTGCTTTATGGGTGGTGCCCAAGCAGAATGGCAGAAGCAGGGTGGGTGAGCGGCCAAGGTAAAGGAATGAAAGATGGAAGGCTGTGGTTTTGGGCAGTATCTCAGCATGTGCCTTTTGGTTTCTTCAGGTGCTGTGAGCAGGCTGGGAGGGGTGAAGCTGCAGGCTGATGAGCGGTCTGAGAAGGTGAGGTGGTTGTCAGCTGGGTCTGCACCTAAGAGTAGTTAATCACGTGGCAACTCGGTTAGGTGTTTCTCCTTGGTTTTGCAGGTGCCATTCAGGCAGCATTTTGCATTGGATTTGCGGTGAGCTGGGACAGTAGCAAGGAGGAGCATGGGGCTGGTGACTTCTCCCAAGCACAGCAATAGTTTTCAGTCTCTTGGTAGACTAGATGCCAGAAGCAATGATGGCCACAGCGTCCGACTTTGGAATTGGCACGGTGCAGGGGAACAGAAGGCCACCTTCCTTTTCAGGACGGGGGGGGTGTTGTGGAAGAGGTTGGCATTGATGGATATGATGCTTACTGCTGGCACTATTTTTGTGAGGATGAAGAGGAATGTGGCAACTGCAGAAATATCCCTGTTAGCCGATGTAGCTTATGGTGTAGCCTGGATTCAGAGCCCTGGCCCTCTGAAAGCCAAATGGAAGGACTGGGACTGAGGAGGGGGCTCTGGTTGGAGGGGACAAGGTTGGGAATTGCAGGGAGGGTATTGAAGTTAGTGTAGGGGAGAGGGCTGCCCAGGAAGAGTCACCTTTGGGCAGGTAAAGGGAGGGGGTTACTTGTCAGCACAAGACTAGTGTGGGCAGGGCAGTTCCAGCCTGTGTCTGTGTGGTGTAGCTTGTGCGGTCTGTCTTCTGTGTCGTAGACCTTCCTGAAGTGCTCCTTGATCACAGAGATGACATGGAGACAGTATGTCCCCCGGGTGCCATCCCTAGGGCCTTGAACGCCTGTATGCATCGGTATAGTGCCAACTGGGTGCTTCTTTTCTTGCATTACAAGCTTAAAGCGTGGATAGGACTTGCGTCTCAGAAGTTTCTGGTCATCCTCTTTTGCGGCATTGTTCCAGGCCACGTCAGCATGTCTGATGCTGAGTGGTCTGTTTTAATGGATCACTTTTCTGGGACTTCTTCCCTCCATCCCTACATTCTTGGGTCTTTAAGCAAGGCAGCTTGCGCGTGCTTCATCCCAGTTGCAGCCATATCTTCTTGTCATGGGGCATGGCATTCGACTTCTCTGGAACTGCCCTAGATTCTTGCCCACGGCCCCTTAGGTCTTCTTGCCCAATGGCATCTCTGGTCTGGGAGTCGTCATTCTTACAGAGAGTGTTCTTCTGTCTCTGGGTCCTGTCATTTGTCTTGTTTGTGTGCAGTGTTGGTCTGTGCATGGTTTTTGTCTGGGTTGGAGCTGCTCTGCCTGGGGGCATAGCAGTAATAGACTCAGCAGGAAAATGGCGGGAAGATTCTCCAGTTAATAATTTGATAAGCCTAGACTTTGTAGGCAAAGGGTGTACAGTCCATTTCAGAGCAAGTAGCCGTATATGCAGCAGA